>NC_090266.1:681773037-682074437 GCF_040414725.1 Anabrus simplex
TTCTATTTATTTTCATTTAATTTTAATTGATATCATGCTCTGTTATGGATGATATGGGGGACGGACCCCTAGTGCTCATTACCTCAGTCAGCCCATACTAGGAATTGTTCAACATTGGACCATGGGCAGTACCTGCTATGACCAGGTAGGTATTGCCTTGGCTGCTTGGTTCATCTACAGAGGCCACTGATCAGAGTGGGTAGGATTTCAGTGAGGATGTTTTGCAGACATGACAAATAAACATCAAAAGCCTAACCAGGGTGGCCCACCACCAAAATCTTTAACCTTTGATACCCTCAGGGGGGCAATCCCCTAGGAACAAGCGCAGAGTGAAAGCGTGAGATCCAGCTTCTCTAGGTTCCTGGTTGCTACCAGAACTGATGGGCCAGATTTCAAGCTGGTGAAGTCTATTTTGTTTAGTAGACACATTAGTGGTGTCAACGGTGAACATGAAGTCTTAAAGAAAATGCGCAGCAGTAGTTTGTTGTTGAAGACGCACACTGCAGTTTAGACTGATCGGTTGCTTAAGTGTGACCACCTTGGTGAAATCCCTGCCAAAGTGGAAGAACACAAATCCTTCAATCTGGTTTGTGTAATCATCTTCCACCGCGACCTCATTTTCAGCACTGTCAAGGAGTTGATGGAAGACATGAAAAACCATGGCATGACATGTCCAGCACATTACTTGCAAAGTCAATGGTGAAAATGTTGCTATTGGTGCCTTGTCTCTTTCAAGCCATCAGCGTTACTAGAAAAAGTCAAGGTAATAATGTATCGTTGCAATGCGAGGCTGTACATCCCGCCTCCCGTGCGGTGTTATTAATGTCAAAGGTTCAGACATATGGTACTCGTTCAAATTAGTCTGTGTGTAGTACATGTGGAAGAACCTCATAACGCGGGAGAGTGTACACCTCCAGATAGGTGTACTAACAGCCCTGGTCTTCATTCTCCTCGAAATAGAAACTGTTCTGTCTATTTCAGTGAGATGATCTAGGAGATCGAGACACTGGATGGTCTTTCCTACCAGGAAGCACCCCATAAGTTTAATTCCTTGAATGCACCAACAAAGCCACTAGCCTTAGTGTGATAACAGTCTACCAGGTCCGTTCGTTTCTTCCAGAAACACCTGTAAGAATCACTCTGCTGTATGTGGCAGTTGCTCCTATGACCAACGCTGCAAAAAAAGTAAAAGCTGGAAGGTGGGGACCACCCAACCTTCCACCACAAAGAAGCCTGTGCCGGCTAGGAATCCTAATCTCATGTTTGTTCCGTATTGAAGATAATAATAAGTAAGATTCTATTAGATTAAAATAGGGTCAATAATAGTAATGTTTACTAAAGATCTGGAGTTTATAGATTAATGTGCACACAGTGTGGGTTCATGTGGGTCATACTGGGAGAAGCTTTTATACAAGGTATTTGGAACACTACAATGCTTCCAATCACAAGTATTCAGCCATGAGCCAGCATATGAAAGAAATGGGACACAAATTCACTTCAATTGAGAAAGATCTAACCATCTTTAGATACTTAGATAAGGGGGAATTATTGAATGAAATGGAGAACTTAAAAGTTTTTTTGGACCAAACCTATAATAAAGAAATTAATCTTAACAACGTCATTGACAACAAAAATCTGGTATATGAGATAACTCCAAAACTGATTCATACTGTAAATCGTGATAAGGTCCCTATTATTTTTCAACCACAGCACTCAAATGTTCCAATTACCATACCTAATCTTAGACCCGCCCACACCAGTTCGGGCAACACCTCCTTAGCAATAACACATGCGCACAAACCAAAACCCACTCCCTTTCCCCCTCTACGCTCCACCCATCCGCTACCGCATCAGTGTTTCACTAGAAGCAGAAAGGTTAGTCGTTCAGACGCAACCGGAACAAGTAGATCCAGCTAACATCAGACTGAAAGTGTAAGTTCAACCACAATCATGGGAATACACTATTATTATTAATCCGGGTTATAACATTCATAATTTGAAATTTCTTTTTCTTCTATTTATTTACAGACAATATACATTAACAATCCCATGGCAGAACAATGAAACACCGATAACATTAGTCTAAAAGGCATCCAAGTAACACTTCATAGAGGAACAGTTAACTACTGAATGACATTGGATAACGTACTCCAATATATACGAAGTTTAATACACAAAAATTGCTTAATTCCTTATAATAGTAACAACCTACTATGCTTCTTTCCTCATGGGATATTTCAAGATTTGCAAGAATGACAACAAACTATGGTTCCTATTATGTTGCTGCCAAACGAATGGCATAGGTGAACAAAAAGAACCTTGGATGAACATACTTTTTACAAACTACCAACCTAATGTTTCATCCAATGATGAAGAGATCCAACTGTTGCTTTGTACAGTTTGTAAATCTATATATATAAAATAAGAGTTTTGTCTGTACATTGCTCAGAATGTGAAAAGAATAGTATTTCTGTATCGATCATGTTCACAGTAACAAGGAAATGCACTTTTCACTTTTCCGTAATTTCTGTCTGTCTGTCTGTCTGTCTGTCTGTCTGTCTGTCTGTATGTATGTACACGCATCACTAGAAAACGGCTAAAGAGAATTTAATGAAAATCGGTATGCATGGTCGGGAAATAAGTCGCTACAATCTAAGCCATAAATAATTTTATTCATGCTGATAGAAATGGTAGTTAAGGGGAAGAACTAAAATTTTATTCTCAAATATTTATGTTATTAATGGTCCTATCTTAATGAAAATCAGTATGCAAAGTCGGAAAATAAGTCGCTACAATCTAGGGCATAAATACTCTTATTCATGCCGAAAGAAATGGTAGTTTAGGGGAAGGACTAAAGTTAAATTCTGGAATGTTTATGTTATTAGTGGCCCTATCTTAGTGAAAATCGGTATGCAAAGTAGGGAAATAAGTCGCTACAATCTAGGTCATAATTATTTTTATTCACACTCAGTGCAATGGTAGTTTAGGGGAAGGCTTAAAATTTAATTCTCAAATATTTGTGTTATTAGTGGTCCTGTCAACAAATACTACATTACTAAAGTTATATAGTATTAAATTTCCGATCATTTATGTGAAGTCGCGGAATAAGGAACTACAGTCTACACTATAAGTAATTTCGTAAAATGACCTAATATCACAGAGTCGAAAGAAAACTAAATGTGAAGGCCTACAATACAGAATGCTCATAACACTGAACGACAATAACATTACATTGACCATTGTTTGTTGTGGTGTGCTTTGTGTCTTTTGTTACCAGTCATGTCCGATAGATGGGATTACCGCTGTATACCGAGTATATTTTTAATTTGCTTTACGTCGTACCGACACAGATAGGTATTATTGCGACGATGGGATAGGAAAAGGCTAGGAGTGGAAAGGAAGTGGCCCTGGCGTTAATTACCGGTACAGTACAGCCCCAGCATTTGCCTGGTGTGAAAATAGGAGACCATGGAAAACTATCTTCAGGGCTCTCGACAGTGGTTTTCGAACCCACTACCTCCCGGATGCAAACTCACAGCTGCGCGCCCCTAACCGCACGGCTAACTCACCCGGTCGTACCGAGTATAACAGCCTGCCTGAATATTGGCGGGAAGTAGCTGGGGCGTTAGATAACTTTCTTCGTAAGTATGCCATTCCTCTGGTTCATAAATTTTCTGATACTACAGGTACGTAACAAAATGGTTCATCATAGCAGTCAATCCCTACCCTGATGCACTGATTGGAATGCGCTGTGTGTATATTTAACGGAACACTGTCAGAGGAGTGTTCACGGCTGTCTGCGGCCTGGTCATTCCAGCACTGGAACTTTGGACTGTTAGATCGGCATCGTAGTACTGTTCGTTAAAAGTGAGAACATGTGGGGTTTTTCAATTGATCGAGTATTTTATATGATAACATTGCTTTTAAATGCTACATTCCTACTGACGTTTTTGTAATGGCCTAAGTTAACTGTAGTTAAGAAAACCACAAAGACAGTCTTTCTGAGAATCCCGTAGCGAAGCACGGGTACATCAGCTAGTTGTTAGATAATTTTAAATGTATTCATGTAACATTTTGTTTTAATTGAAGTTGCACATTTTTATAATTGTTATACATATCACCTAAAGTAAGGCCCCTTTTTTATGTGTAAAAAACGGGAAGATTATTAGTTTAAGGTCATATTTGTATATATTGGTTCCAAATGTTTCTCACACAAGACCTGGGTCTTGACCTTAAGATTGACAATAGGCTGAAGATGCCCAAAAGCAGGGTGAAACATGTAGTGTATACAAATCACTTAGAATTTAATCACCACAAGCAGTGAATTGTATTGAATAGGTGGTTACAATAAATTTTATTCTAATAGAATCTTACATATAGAAATCCTAAGCCGAAGTCTCCCTCCCCCTCTCCTCCAAGATGTCACCAAAGCCGTGCCCAAGCTGGTGAAGGCGGCATCATCGACCAGGGCTGGGAATTCACCTCCCAGCTCATCTAAACAAGAAAAAAAAAAGCAGGTAAGAAGGAAGCCCTTACCAGGCACTTCTCCACCTATTCTGCAAATGGGGAAACATGCCCTCCATCCGGAGGGTACATGTCAGCACCAGCAGGACACCTGTTGTAAAACCTGCGCACTTCCCTTGTAGGAGGAAACCCTGCCACTGAAAAGCATCGAAGAAGCACTCGGTGTACATCACCTCGTTCAGTGACAAGGGGATGGACATTGAGCATTCATCTCCATCGTCAGATGGAGATATTGAAGTGGATGTTTAGGTTCATAAGCATTTCACCGCTTACAATCTAAAACTTTTTTTAAAAGTCCACACTACGGCACCGTTACAGTGGAATTGTAATAGTTATGATAGGCATCTTACTGAGCTGTGCCAGCTAATTAGTCCATTCGCGGTGAGTATGGTCTGTATTCAAGAAACTAATCTCAGACCAGGTCATCATAGGTATTGAGAAATTTTGGTCAATACTAGACAGAACAGGATTATGCTAACCGGGCATCCCGTGGCGTTGGTATTTTCACTTGTTCTGACACCTACAGCG
Organism: Anabrus simplex; assembly: GCF_040414725.1. Lineage (NCBI taxonomy): Eukaryota > Metazoa > Arthropoda > Insecta > Orthoptera > Tettigoniidae > Anabrus > Anabrus simplex. The sequence goes on from NC_090266.1 coordinate 681,778,090, forward strand.
AAGCAGTTTCACTAAGAACCCAGCTGGAGGCAGTAGCGATACGTGTCTCTTTGTTTGTCATATCTACAGTTTTTAATATTTGTTTCTCTCCAAGTCAGCCTCTTAATATCAATGATGTGTTTTGTGTTCAAGTGTCAGTGATTGCAGAATCCGACATGAGTACAATTTCCAATAATACAGCTGGTGTTGGACAATGGCATGCTCACTGCCTTTTGAGATGCCCATCTCCTGTGCAGTGTCTGTGATGTGTACTCTGCTATTGCTGCAAACTATTGCTCTGCTATTGCTGCAAACTATTGCATTGATTTGCAGAAAATTGTCTTCTATGATGGATGTTGATGGCCTTTCTGTCTAATCAGCATCACCTAGGTCTGTACATCCTTATTCAAATTGTTGGCACCATTTCAAAATGTCTGACATTGCATTTGATCCATACACCGCCACATTTTCACTGCGAATCCCAGTGCAAGTATGATGTTCTGCCCACAAAAAGCGTACTGTTCTGCATACTACAACTTCAAAGTGCACTTTCCAGTTGGTACTCGATTTCACTTGCGCACTATGATGTTCCTCTTACCGGTACTACAGCACAAGTACTGCTCCAGCCAGCTGTGGACTTGTACTCTATTTGGACAATGTTTAATACTTTCTGATTCAGATAACCTGTGAAACATATATTTAATGCCCCTCATATTACAAACATAGTTTCTGTTAGTGGTAGTGTCTCATGTGTGCTGAACATCGTTATTTATGAAGAAAGCGGCATTTAAATTTTATTCTGCTTAAATAAAGCTAATGTACACCATAAAAATAAGTTTCCACTCATTGTTTCAAATTAGTAGTATATAGTGAAAGCTGTGTGCCCTAGCATATTCATCTGCACAGTGAAGTTGGCCTTTCTACCTCACTACGTGCGCTAGTAATTCGTAATGGCTGCTACTGGTAAACAAAACATGAGGCTATCTGCTGGCATTATGGAATTCGAATATAAAGCATTCATAAACAAAACCATGCTATATACTCTTTAGATAAGACTTTGGTGAATGCAGGACATACATTGAAAGGGTGTCAGGACTGCACAGTAGTAAGCAAAGAGCTGACAAGGGACATGAGATAAGTGGGGTGGGAGAAAAGTACAGCCTGAGTGTGGAAGATATTTTCCTCAGTTCTTGGTTTGATTTGCAGTGTATCACAGGTTCTTTTCTGCATTATTAAAAAAAACCATAGCATGAAACATAGTTCCTCTAAGGCAGTGGTATTCAAAGTGTGGTACGCATACCACTAGGGTTACACGTTGTTGTCTCAAGGGGTATCGTAGCTTCTAACTGTTTTCAGTGAGCAATTCAGAAAAAAAGTTCTCTTCTTTTTCAATCAAAACTTGCTTGTAGTGTTTTTGTCTATGACTACATAGTCTCCTTTCTGAACTATTCATTCTAAAGAATGTGTCACTTTGTACCTCTCATTGACTAGGCATGTAAAAATGCTTGCTTATGCTGCATTGCTCTTTTTTTTCACTTTTTGTTTCAAAATCCACTCATTCTCTTCAGTTTTACCTACTAGCAGTGTATGTAGTACAAAAGTAATTATTGTTGCGTGCGCCATTCCTAGGCAATGAAAACTTCGCAATTCCACTCATGTTTCAAAATCCACTCATTCTCTTCAATTTTCCCTACTAGCAGTGTATATGGTACAAAAGTAATTATTGTTGCATTAATAACACGCGTGTACTGGGCGAGTTGGCCATGCGGTTAGGGCACACAGCTGTGAGCTTGCACCTGGGAGATATTTTGTGTGTGTGTGTGTGTGTGTGCGCGCGTGCGCGCACCATTCCTAGCCAATGAAAACCTTGTAATTCCACTCATGAGAAAACCATGTTTCTCCATTTGTCTTGTGAAGGCTTGCTGTGTTGCCAAAGGAGTTACGAGGTTTTCTTTGCCAAGCGATGATCATATCCAATACATTATTGTTATTATTGGGAACAGGGTTGTGTAGCAGCTTAGCTGTTCGCCTGTCATCCCAGCGATCATGCTTTGATTCTTGGTGTTGCTGGGGTGGATTCTCAATTGAAAATTCCGTGGTGTCAGGAAGGGCATGTGACCTTAAATCTGCGGCCACAACTCTTTCATGCATCAGTGCGTTCAAGGACCCTGAGCAAGCGGAATAAGCTGCAGAAGGTGATGTTGATGATGATTATTGCAGCTAATATTATTTGGCATCTAGCAACAATCATTTCTTATTTCTGGTATAATTGCAATGCTCATACTTTGGGGGTATGAAGGTAAAACAATTGGAATTTAGGAGTATGCCAACCAAAAAGTTTGAATACCATTGCTCTAAGGCATATAAATAAACCTGAAGTTGTTCAGGGGTTTCTTCACATGAAACATTTACGGAAAGATATAAAACGACAGTGGCAGGGATGAATTCAGTTGGGTGGGCATTTAGTTTATGCTGATGGCGTTGATGGCAGACTGTACTGAAAACTTGGAGCTTAATGAAAAATGCAGCGAGTATTACTGTGTATGGAAATTAGCATTTCCAAAAGTAAAGTGATGTTGGTTGCAAGGAAATATAGGGGACAATGTCAAGTTAGATATACAAAACAGGAACAAGTGGATCATTTCAAGTACTATGGATGTGTGTTTCCCCAAGATAGTAGTTTAGCAAGTGAAATTCAGTCGAAGTGTTGCGAAGGCACTGTAGTGAGTTCACAAATGAAATTAATGGTATTTGTTAAGAAAGATGTGCTTTAGCAGATTAGTGTACCGTGCTCTGCTATCAGATCTACTTTGTGGATCGAAAAGGAAAACAGGGCGAATTGGGATATCTTAATTCTTTTGCTAAAGATAACAGGCATGAAAGTATAAAGAATGATTGCTGTTCCAAACAATTGGGAACAATAACACAAAGAACCTTGCAATGAAAAGATAATGTTAAGTTAGGGATGAATTCTTATGGTATTCACTTCTGGGGCTGCTACAGATCAAATGTTGATGTTATTTTTTGAATACAGAAACAAGCTATCAGAATTATATCAGAGACATAACAGATTAGAGCATCGCAGACAGTTATTTAAGAGACTAGGGATACTCCCAGTACCAAGCATTTTACATGTGAAACAAAATACTGATCACTTCAGAAAGATTAATTGTGACAATCACAATTATGAAATGTGAACAAGAAATACAGTAACATCTTTATGAAGCACATGAGTAAATCCATTGCCTTGAGACACTGTTCAAATCAGATTATATAATAAGCTTCCAAATAAGGTTAAAGATATAGGTTCCATCAGCTCATTCATCCAGAATTTAAAAATCTCCTGTCGAGTAACTGCTTCTGTAGTACTGAAGAATACATGAGGAAATGCTGGTAATGATGCTGTTATTAACTTATAAATGCTCTTAATATCTTATAGGCCTAAATAGCTTATACGTATTTTTAATACTTTATTTACAGATTTTGTGTTTTCGTTTGTATATTATTATTATTATTACTATTATTATTATTACTATTATTATTATTATTATTATTATTATTATTATTATTATTATTATAACATGTTTTGAAAATTCAATCATACCTACATTGTTTCAAGTTTCTACTGTTTGATTTTGTCTCAACTAAACGGCAGTCTCTTAAATAATACTCCTCAATATAGAAAACACCTTGTGCTCTCTCCTGTTTGAATGGTTGTCTGTATTTGCTCTCCTGCTTGCGTCAATGCGCCACACGATATGCAGATTATATGAATGACTTGATTAATTAGGAAATATGGTATAAAGTTTTAATTTCATGCTTTGCACAATTAAGAGTTTTGTGTTCAAGTATTTTAATGGTAGTCTGTTTATTACACTTGCGTGGACAGCACTTTTTATGTCAATCTTGGCAGACATTCATTCTTAATAATATTATTGCTGAATTGTTTGTAATCCTTATATGTTATTCAAGTTATTATGGAATGTTGATTATATTGTTGTGGTTTATCTTTCAGGGCCAGTGGGTATTCTTCCCATTGTCTGCTAGTAGAAGACATTACCGACAGAAATGTTAGTCTGTGTAACGTGTTTATTGACAAAGGAAACTAGTTTTGTCATTGTCTGTTGACAAAGGACAAAGCTTGCATAAATATTGACCACTGACATCCTATTTAGAGATGATGAAAACTTTCTGCAGAAAAGAATGGACTTCTAATTTGTCATTTACTCTACTGATTGTAGCGGAGATGTGTGTGAAACTACGGATTTTGCTTTTTCCAAGCTGCCATATTTTCAAAATATTACTGACCCTCATTTTATTAATATTTCTCTTGCACTGTCTCAATCCTGGTCGTTTTCCTTCATCATATCCATTCATTAATGAGGATGACATTTTAAATGAGCTGGAACCATCTCCATTTGCTGTGGTATTGGCTGAAAAATCTAATAAGCCTTTGTGTGTATTAAAATTGTATAACCTGAGCAACTCTCTCCATTATCCTAGTAAAAGTGTGAGTGATTCTGATGTAACTGATTTGAGCTCTAAACTTGACATTAAAGCTGGTGGAAGTTGGGAACCCTCCCAGTGTGTATCCCAGTATCACATTGCTGTTGTTGTGCCCTTTCGAAATCGCTCATCTCAATTGCAGATATTTCTTTCATATATGCATCCATTTCTTCAGAATCAATTGTTAAGTTACCGTATATTTGTTGTTGAGCAAGGTATGAAAGGAGCTTTCAATCGTGCTAAACTTTTTAATATTGGGTATGTTGAAGCTTTGAAAATTTTACCTTTCCATTGTTTTATTTTTCATGATGTAGACCTAATACCTCAAAAATTACGTAATGTATATGCTTGTACTCATTACCCCCGCCACATGTCGTCTAGTCTGAACACATTTCGATATAACTTGCCTTATCAAGAACTATTTGGTGGTGCTGTAGCAATTTTACAAAAGCAGTTTGATCTAGTCAATGGGTTCTCTAATATATTCTTTGGATGGGGTGGAGAGGATGATGACTTTCAGAATCGTATTCATAACAGGGGCCTACAAATATGTCGATTTCCCCCACATATCGCAAGGTACATTATGCTGTCACATGCCAAAGAATCTCCTAGTGAGAGCCGTTACATTAACCTTAGGTCTGGAAGGGATCGTTTTGACACAGATGGACTGAATAACTTAAAATATAATCTACGCAATATTTCCTATCAACCTCTTTACACTTGGATTCTTGTTGATATATAATAAATCATCTGGAGAGATATAGAGATTTAACTCAGGGTTCTGACACCATTGATAATCATTGAAGTTAACAAATTCCTAATACTCTTTTTTTTTTATTCCAGTACATTAAAGAGATTATTAATGAAATATGATGAATGAAATTATTTTCATACTTATAATGAAAGAACACTGCCATTGACTTGGGGAGCACAGTCCAACCTTGTCCTTCCAAAGGAACACACAGAATTATGTTTGCATGCAAACTGTTGTTGCCAACACACGATGTTGTTGTCTGGTATTTTGTACTGCTCAAAGGGTGGACCTTGGTCCTGAGAGTCATTGCCCAAATTTGAAGGATACAGTCATAAATCATCTTGTGCAGTGTTCTGTTATCTTGCAGCATGAATTGCAGCATTTTCAAATACGAACATTGATATGACATTGTTCCATTTGTTTCACAATTCAGATGGAAAAATCACAAGCTAGTTAGAAAGTATGTAACTGGGCAATCAGGTGATGATCAAGACAAATTATTTTTCACATTGGGCACTCAAAAAAAAATTAAAAAAAAATAATTAATAATAATAATAATAATAATAATAATAATAATAATAATAATAATAATAATAATAATAATGTTCACATGTTTCAGAAAAATCGTGTTCTGTGCAGTATTGTTTCAGATGATACAGGTCATTTGGCAATACCGTACTCACTTTTATCAGATACCAAATCAGATTTTGGAATGATGGCACCAAAAACTTCAAGTGAACAAAAGATTGTAAACATATCAAATAACCTCAGCATCAAAAGTAGATGTCTGATCCAAACATAACTGCATCCGTAATAAAAGTCACCATATTTATGTCAGATGAAAAGAAAAAATCATCTGCAGGTTAAACAAGGCCAGTACAGTTTTCCTAGAATAATTTTTTTGATAAGTTCAATATCTGTTTGAATTTTTGAACTGAATAATTCATCATCCATATTTAGTTTCCAAGAATTTAACAGAAGAAAGAAAGTAAGTCTTCAGTCCCTGCACATTTGACTATAGGACCTCATTCAGAAATATTTTCAGATCTGTCCTGGACATATTGGCTGACATACTGACAAATATCTTAAGTTAGGGAAGTCACAGGCATCAATTTCAGAAACTGACCAATGGGTTCTCCTACCGGAATGTACATCAAAGTTAACAAAGTTCCAGCCATATTTATGAGTGGCAAGATAGTGTAAGAATGTGTCATTGCGGACATTGCAGCATGAACTCTCTTTGTTCGACACCATTCCAAATCCTTTCCAAATTACTGAATTACTGAGAGTCATTGCCCAAATTTGAAGGATACAGTCATCAATTGTGATTGATCCAAGTTAATTATTTCTGCAAGGCTTAAATCACATTTGTCAATTAACTATCATATTTCCCCCCCAAAAAATGTGAATGCTTGTTGCTGAAAATCTGTCTCTTCTTCGAAAGCCCTTTTCAGTAATTCGTGCATTATTTTCTGAGACACGATCTTATATCGAGTTTTGAATTTCTTCACACACGATGTTGTCTGGTATTTTGTACTGTTCAAAGGGTGGACCTTGGTCCTGAGAGTCATTGCCCAAATTTGAAGGATACAGTCATGAATCATCTTGTGCAGTGTTCTGTTATCTTTTAATTACAAGAATACACAGATTTATTTGTTATTGCAGTTCCATCACATTTCCTTTATGAGAAACTATGAGACATATTTCATTTTTGTACAGGTATTGTTGACTCTTGATCAATAATTCATTCTTCATAACCATTCTAATATTGAATAAACATAATTGATTGTCAATAGTGAACACACTCTTAACTGGCAGGCTTGGGGCTGGACTCTTGGTCGGATAACAAAATAACCTGTTTAACCATCGATATTAAAATTAAGGATTTACCTAGCAATTTATTGTAGATATTTTAAACAATATTTCAGAACATAATAGGCTTATAAACAGACTAAAAATAGCATCCGCTATTGTAAGCAATAAGCAACAGGAAACAAGTTGCATCTTGTCCACAAGTGAGGTGGGGTGGGTGGCAGCGCAGACGCTCTAGATCATGGGAAACCGGAAGTGACATTATACACCGGGTCAGCCAGTTAGTCTGAATGCTCCTTAACATAAGGCCAGAACAGTGACCATAATTTATTTTCCAGGGGAACGAAGAATCGGAGGATTAGAATGCAGTATATTTTTCATACCATTTTCTTTTCCATAACTTAAATGCATCTGCAAAATTACCTTCCAAAATTTTGATAGGAGTCTTTTTTGACAGTGATGGAGCATTTGCCAAACTACGGTATTACTTTCTACACCCACTTGATGTTGCACAATCTACTGTGTTATCTTGAAATATAACTCATCCATTTTCATCAAATTCGTTGCCTCCATCACTGTCACTAGCAGATGTGTTCTCTTCCATAAGGGTACCAATTTCATCAACAAAACTTCTTTCCTTAATAACTGTTCTTAGATTTATTCTGCAGTCAGATATTCATCAATAATGTTTGTGTATCATCTACTCTCCTGAAATAATCTGCCAGCAGTTTAACAATGACTTCCTTGGCTTCTTCACTATACACAAACTATGAGAATGCTGTCACTATTCTAATGCCATATACCATAGTCATACTTTGCACCTCACAAATACGCCACGTTCCTCTTACAAAGGGTTAAAAAAAAAAAAATAATAACCTTACATTTAAATACAAATCTGCTGTGTACCTGAAGTGCTTGTACTATAGTCTTTCTTATCAAATAAGGAATATTAGTGATCTGAAAAACAGTCAGACGAAACTTGTTATGGGGTTTATAGAAAAATGGCTCTAATGTGGCAAGTGTTGAACATTGCACCTTATGTTGTGTGAATCAACGTATATTTTTCAGGTTATTCTGATCAACCCTGTTTAATTGTGCTTCCTGTCCCAACAAACTGTGTTTTTTCCTTATAACAGTTTTTTGTAATTCTTTCTTTACTTTTGTAAGTAACAATTTTAAGTATAGGTGCTAATTAACCTGAAACACAGAAATGCTCAATTTTAGGAAGGCAGAGTTGTTTCTGCCATTGGAAGGAGAAGACAAATGCCTCAATGTTGTCTGCCGAGGAGCAATCTGAAATTTTAACGTTTAGATTATAGCCTCTTGAAATAATACGGTACCGGTAATTGAATTCTGGGCTCAGTTATTTTAAGAGGGAGTTATTCTTTACAATATCTGTGGTCATAATCGCATAGTATACATGGAGAGGTTTTTAAACATCTGAAAATCAAAGTCATGACTAATGTAGAGTCATAAGTTATGAATTTCATTACGCTCCATATTGATAATTGGTCACTATCAAAGGATAGAGAAAGGTCCACATATTCAATACCATTAGATTAATGTTGTTTCTTATATTAATATTGGTACCATGATCATGGCTGAAGATGACCTAATATAGCAAGGTCTATCCTTTGATAGTAATTTACAGTCACTCAGAAAAATAATTAGCACCTGGTATTGTACAGTGGTGCAAATATTTATTGAATCACCTTCTATAATTAACAATTTTTGTTTTAATCATTGATAACTGAGCTGAATTGGCCTGATTTCTCTCTATTTCTATCGGAATTGAATATATGCAATAATTTTTGTCAATTTTATTTTATTCTTAATGTTTGTTTCTATAACAAAGGTTTGTGTTTTATAATTTAACACTTTCTTGAAAAATGGATGTTAGTGGATATGTGAGCTATTCTGTTTGCTCTTCTGAAATATTTTGAAAGAAACACTGCATATTAATGTTGTAACATAACACTGATCGATTTTAGTGTTTGTAAATGCACTGTTGACTCATATAAATGCACTGTTGCCATTTAATACTTTGTTGTTCCACCACGTACCTTAATCACCGCTTGGCCATCGTGAAGGCATTGAAAGAATTAACTTTATAATGTAATCCCCCTCCCCTGTGAACCATGTGACCTTGCTGCGGTGGGGAGGCTTGCGTGTCCCAATGAAGCAGATAGCCGAGCCGCAGGTGCAACCATATCGGATGGGTATCTGTTGAGAGACCAGACTAATAAATGGTTCATCGAAATCATAATCTATAATCTTCATATCCGTATTGACGAAATACACAATTATAAATAGGAAAGGAATTCCACCTTATCAATACTTGTTTATTTTAATTATTATACTACAGTACCGGTTTTGTCCCCCAATTTTGGGTCATCCTCAGCTGAACAATACACTCACATTTAGTACATCAAGCAATGATTGATATTACTTTGTCTGAGGAATGCCATATGAACAAAAGTTTGAATACGTCCAAGTGGGGCATGTCAAATCGGGAACTGACATGTGTGTCACTATGCGTGATACTGTAAGTATACAGTATGTCTATAATAATATACTTTTAACTTAAAATTGGTTTGTACAACACTACCTTAACTTAAAGCTCATTTTATAAGTATATATGAAAAAAAAAAAAGAAACACTTTATGCACATAAACGTTCGTATCTTGCATATATCCAGTTCATCAGTTGACTTCTGTGTTTGAGTCTTTTGTCATGATTGTGCATTTGGTTGATGCTTTAAGCTTAAATAATATGATTTGCTTGTAAAATTGTCCTATTATTTATATGAAAGGTTTTTATCTTCATATATGTGCATAGAATAAAACACTTTTTGAAATTTAAAAATGAGTTCCAGGCGTGTTGTTACTATTAGGATAAAATGTATGTATACACCTCTGCTGTGTGTTAAATCTTTTTTTTTTTTTTTTTTTAATCGAATCATACTGTGCTGTGAGATTGATAAAATTTGGGTGGCATTAGACCAAGGTGGTAGCCCCTTTCCTATCTGTAGCTGTGCATTGGTGTTATGATATTATTGTTGGCGTGGTTGAGGTGCGTTTTGAATGAGAGGTCTCTGTATACTGCTTCTTGTTCATCTTGGGCTCACAATTATTGATAAGGTGGGATTCCTTTCCTATTTATAATTGGTTCATCGAAAGGCGGGTAGCAGCCTTTCGGAAGTTGCAAGGGCAGCAGTCTAGATGATTGACTGATATGGCCTCATAATACCGTATTTACGCGAATAATCCCCGCACCCTAACTTTAGGAAGGCTGATTTTGGAAAAAAAAATGCCAACATTGGCTCAAATAAAACCCGCACCCCAATTTCGTACCTCAATTTTTTTTTTAATATGCGGGTATTATTCACATAAATACGGTACCGGTAATACTCAACATGCCTTAGCTGTGCTGATTCTGCTACACGGTTGAAAGCAACGGGGAACTACAGCTGTAACTAACTCCCGAGGACATGCAGCTCTCTGTGTATGAATGATGTACTGATGATGGCTTCCTCCCGGGTAAAATATTTCGGAGGTAGACTAGTCCTCCATTCGGATCTCCGGGTGGGGACTACACGAGAGGGCGCGATCATCAGGAAGATGGATACTGACGTTCTCCGAGTCGGAGTGTGGAATGTTAGAAGTTTGAATCATTGTTTGTAGCTTAGAGAATCTGAAAAGGGAGATGGATAGACTAAAGTTAGATGTAGTTTGTATAAGTGAAGTACGTTGGCAGGGAGAACAGGATTTGGGTCAGATAACTATCAAATTATCAAGACAAAATCAAACAGGGGAAATGCAGGAGTTGCTTTAATAATGAATAAGAAAATAGGGCAGCAGGTTAGCTACTACGACCAGCATAGTGAAAGATTATTGTCGTCAAGATAAGACACCAAATCTATGCCCACCACAATAGTGCAGGTCTATATGCCTACTAGTTCAGTGGATGATGAGGAAATCAAAAGAATATATGAAGAGGGAGAGAAGATTAATACAATATGTAAAAGGTGACGAGAATCTGTGATGGGAGACTGGAAATGCAGTGGTAGGCCAAGGAAGAGAAGGTAATACAGTAGGAGAATTCGGATTGGGACAAAGGAATGAAAAAGGAAGTCGGCTGGTTGAATTCTGCATTGATCATAATTTAGTCCTTGCCAATACTTGGTTCACACACCACAAACGACGGCTGTATACGTGGACGAGACCTGGAGACACTGGAAGGTATCAAATAGACCTCATTAAGATTAGGCAGAGATTCAGAAACCATGTGTTGGATTGCAAAACTTTCCCAGGAGCAGACATGGACTCTGACCACAACTTGTTGGTCATGAAATGCCATCTGAAGTTGAAGAAATTGAATGAAGGAAAGAATGCAAGGAGGTGGGATCTAGACAAGATGAAAGGAAAGAGTGTGAGGGATTGTTTCAAGGAACATGTTGCACAAGGACTAAATGAAAAGGCTGAAGGAAACACAGTACAGGAAGAGTGGATAGTCATGAAAAATTAAGTCAGTAGGGCTGCTGAAGAAACGTTAGGAAGGAAAAAAAGATCAACTAAGAAATAATGGATAACTCAGGAGATACTAGAACTGATTGATGAATGCCGAAAATACAAGAATGCTAGAAATGAAGAAGGCAGAAAAGAATACAGGCGATTAAAGAATCAAGTGGATAGAAAGTGCAAGGTAGCTAAGGAAGACTGGCTGAAGGAAAAGTGCAAGGATGTCGAAGGTTGTATGGTCCTAGGAAAGGTAGATGCTGGATACAGGAAAATCAAGGAAACCTTAGGAGAAAGGAAATCTAGTTGTATGAATATTAAGAGCTCAGATGGAAAGCCACTTCTAGGGAAAGAAGACAAAGCAGAAAGATGGCAGGAACATATCCAACAGTTCTATCAAGGTGAAGATGTAGATAATTTGGTTCTGGAACAAGAAGAGGCTGTTGATGCTGATGAAATGGGAGACCCAATTTTGAGGTCAGAGTTTGACAGAGCTGTGAGTGACCTAAATAGGAACAAGGCACCTGGAATTGATGACATTCCCTCTGAATTACTGACTGCGTTAGGAGAAACCAGCATGGCAAGGTTATTCCATTTAGTGTGCAAGATATATGAGACAGAAGTCCCATCCGATTTTTGGCAGAATGTTGTTATACCTATTCCCAAGAAAGCCGGTGCTGACAAGTATGAAAACTACCACACCATTAGTTTAGTATCTCATGCATGCAAAATTTTAACATGTATTCTTTACAGAAGAATGGAAAGACGAGTTGAAGCTGAGTTGGGAGAAGATCAATTTTGCTTCAGAAGAAATATAGGAACACGTGAAGCAATACTGACTGTACGTTTGATCCTAGAGGATCGAATTAAGAAGGAAAAGCCCACGTACATGTTCGTAGATCTAGAAAAGGCATTTGATAATGTTGATTGGACAAGCTATTTAAGATTCTGAAGGTGACTGGGATCAGATACTGATAACGAAGAATTATCTACAATCTGTATAAAAATCAGGCTGCAGTGATGAGAATCAAAGGCTTTGAAAAAGAAGCAGCCATCCAGAAAGGGTGAGGTAAGGCTGCAGTTTGTCCCCCCTCCTTTTCATAGAACATAGAACAGGCAGTAAAGGAAATCAAAGAGGAATTTGGAAAGGGAATCAGTAATAATAATATAAAAGAATTTATTGGACTCCAACCTATTCAATACATTACTGGATGTTAACATTTTTAGTTAAACATCATTAAAATGGAGACATGTTTCGCCCTCCACGTGGGGCATCATCAGTCATATCAAAGCACCTCAAAATTAAACCAGACGTCTGGTTGGAAATTGTGAACAATATATGTAAGAAAGAATACATTAAAAACACGTACAAAGTCCTATCCTAAACGAAATAACAACAGACTAGTTACACATAGTAAAATACGCTAGTGGTTTCTTAATATTAAAATGAGGTTATCATATGCACAGTATAAAAATGGAAGTAATCAAAGTCCGTATGGTATTGAGTTCGATGGTAGTTCTGCGTAGTATATACAAATGTTGGCAAAATAAAACACAATTTATAATTACTGTACACTTATTTCTAATTGTTAAAATTGATGAGGTAAAACATTCCAATTTGTCTATTTGTAATTTGGCTCCAACCAAAATAATTCGCCCTAGGATTCATGAGGTAGTCAACTCCGTTGGTCACTCTCTATTTGAATGGAGTGCACAGTGCAAGTGAACAGCTTTTGCTGTGCTAAGACAGAGTTAAAACAACACCAGCTTCAAATGAAGATAGTTAAAAACATCATTAGGTTCTTCCTAGTTGACTAAAAATTTGCGTATATTTTGTTGTTGAAGTGTGGGAAAGTCAGTTGTTGGTTGAATGGGCAACGGTCGAAAATGTTGTGCAGTGCAATCGGTGTTTGAGCTGTCCTACATGTGAGGGAAATCTTGAAAGCTGTTGAGCTGTTACCTAATTGTTAGGAGGTTTTGGGGAACACTGCTCCATTCAACCAACAACTGACTTTCCCACACTTCAACAACAAAATATACGCAAATTTTTAGTCAACTAGGAAGAACCTAATGATGTTTTTAACTATCTTCATTTGAAGCTGGTGTTGTTTTAACTCTGTCTTAGCACAGCAAAAGCTGTTCACTTGCACTGTGCACTCCATTCAAATAGAGAGTGACCAACGGAGTTGACTACCTCATGAATCCTAGGGCGAATTATTTTGGTTGGAGCCAAATTACAAATAGACAAATTGGAATGTTTTACCTCATCAATTTTAACAATTAGAAATAAGTGTACAGTAATTATAAATTGTGTTTTATTTTGCCAACATTTGTATATACTATGCAGAACTACCATCGAACTCAATACCATACGGACTTTGATTACTTCCATTTTTATACTGTGCATATGATAACCTCATTTTAATATTAAGAAACCACTAGCGTATTTTACTATGTGTAACTAGTCTGTTGTTATTTCGTTTAGGATAGGACTTTGTACGTGTTTTTAATGTATTCTTTCTTACATATATTGTTCACAATTTCCAACCAGACGTCTGGTTTAATTTTGAGGTGCTTTGATATGACTGATGATGCCCCACATGGAGGGCGAAACATGTCTCCATTTTAACGATGTTTAACTAAAAATGTTAACATCCAGTAATGTATTGAATAGGTTGGAGTCCAATAAATTCTTTTATATTATTATTATTGAGATTCTTTCAATACGGAAAATAAAATGATTTTCATTACTTGCAAGGGAATCAGTATCCAAGGCGAGGAAATCAAGACCTTGAGATTTGCCGATGATATCGTTAATTTATCTGAGACTGCAGAAGATCTCGAGAAGCTGCTGAAAGGTATGGACAAAGTCTTGGGTAAGGAGTACAAGACGATAATAAATAAGTCTAAAACAAAAGTAATGGAGTGCAGTCGAATGAAGGCAAGTTATGCAGGAAATATTAGATTAGGAAATGAAGTCTTAAAGGAAGTAGATGAATAATGTTACTTGGGTAGTAAAATAACTAACAATGGCAGAAGTAAGGAGTACATAAAATGCAGACTAGCACAAGCAAGGAAGAGCTTTCGTAAGAAAAGAAATTTGCTCACTTCAAACATTGAGATAGGCATAGAAAAATGTTTCTGAAGACTTTAATCTGGAGCATGGCATTGTATGGAAGTGAAACATGGATGATAACTAGCTCGGAAAGAATGAGAATAAAAGCTCTTCAAATGTGGTGTTAAAGAAGAATGCTGAAGGTGAGATGGATAGATCGAATCATGAATGAAGAGACACTGAATTGAATTGGTGAGAGGAGATCGATTTGGCTAAATTTGATGAGAAGAAGAGATGAGAATGATAGGACACATCTTAAGACCCCAAGACTTGTTCAGTTGGTTTTTGAAGGAAGTGTAGGCGGTAAGAACGGTAGGGGTAGACCAAGGTATGAATATGACGTAAGCAGATTAGAGCAGATTTAGGATGCAACAGTTACGTCGAAATGAAAAGATTAGCACAGGATAGGGTGTTATGGAAAGCTGCATCAAACCAGTCTATGGATTGATGACTCAAACAACAACACAATGTAATTCCCACTCAGTTCATGAAACCACACATGCACAAGTGTGTCCAACAGTTCCCATTTATTCC
Source organism: Anabrus simplex (assembly GCF_040414725.1). Lineage (NCBI taxonomy): Eukaryota > Metazoa > Arthropoda > Insecta > Orthoptera > Tettigoniidae > Anabrus > Anabrus simplex. The sequence goes on from NC_090266.1 coordinate 681,793,307, forward strand.
ATGGCTACTTTTTGGTGACAGCATTTCCCATAACCTTGCACCAGTTCTCAATAGGATTGAACCCCATTTTGCCTAAGGAAGGATTTTACCTGAAATGTAGAAATACGTGATAATTAACCACGAACGTCATCTGCTTCATGCTTGATACAAATATTTATCATAGGACTCACCTCCAATGCTCTGTGGCAAGGAGCGGAGTCATCCTGAAAAATGCAATTGGAAATATCTCCAAATTGGTCTCTTATTGTTGGCATAAGCTTCCTTTCAAGGATGCTTTTGTAAGCATCCATGTCCATTTATGAAGTCCAGATGACCTACTCCGTGACCAGAAATGCACCCCCACTCCTTGTGGGTGTTTGACTGAGTGTGTTATATATGATGGCAAAAATTCTTCACCATTCGTTTGACACACAAACACTTTTCGTTTGCAGATTAAATTTTGACTCATTTGAAAAAATTACTTTGCTAGTGGCTTTACGTCGCACCGACACAGATAGGTCTTATGGCGACGATGGGATAGGAAAGGCTTATGAGTTAGAAGGAAGCAGCCGTGGCATTAATTATGGTACAGCCCCACCATTTGCCTGGTGTGAAAATGCAAAACCACAGAAAACCATCTTCAGGGCTGCCAACAGTGGGATTTGAACCCACTATCTCCCAGATTCAAGCTCTCAGCCACGCGCCTCTAACCGCAGGCAAAGTCGCCCGGTAAGATTACTTTGTTCCACATCTCCGGTGTCCACGTCGCATGTGCTTTTGCCCATTTTAGCTGCTGTTGTTGCATTGTCTTGGTCAATACAGGCTTATTTGTAGGATGGTGGGCTGAGAGTCTAGCTCCCAGTAGTCTATTTCTTACAGTTCTAACTGGTTACTAAGATGACGCACATTTATTCCCAGTCTCGCATTAGTTCAGTTGATGACAGGCGATGATCCTTGAGCGAAAGCCTTTTCAATACCCTGTCCTGATTGGCAGTAGACGTCCTTATCCAACTTTTTCCTTTCTCCCTGTATTTTTCAGTAACCTCGAAATCGTAGACTGATTAAAACCTGTCTTAGAGGCTATCTCTGGAGTTGACCATGCGTGTAGAGGCGCGCAGCTGTGAGCTTGCATCCAGGAGATAGTAGGTTCGAATCTCACTATCGGCAGCCCTGAAAATGGTTTTCCGTGGTTTCCCATTTTCACACCAGGCAAATGCTGGGGCTGTACCTTCATTAAGGCCATGGCCGCTTCCTTCCAACTCCTAGGCCTTTCCTATCCCATCGTCACCATAAGACCTATCTGTATCGGTGCGACGCAAAACCCCTAGCCAAAAAAAAAAAAAAAAAAAAGAAGCTATCTCTCTGATGCTAAGACCAACAGACGAGTAAGGAAGTACGGCAGCTTTCGTTTCTGGCAATAATTCAACTGACCTACCCATATTCTTGTTCCAAAGTCTGAACTGAAAATGACTGTATAAACAACAAAGAGTTATATATTGTTGGGGAAAAAATGTGAGAAGAAGTCAAGCTATCAAGGTAAGAATATGTCAACAAAGTTTAACAACAACTAGACTGGTATAAACTGAAGCAAACAGCTGTAAAAGACAAAAATACAAAGTTATTCATGGTTATGCAATAAATATTTCCACCACTGTATGTTCCGTGCATTCAGTATATTCATCATCATCATCATCATCATCATCATCATCATCATCATCAGTGTCCCACTCCAGTCACCTGGGTGTGGTTAACAAGCCTCCTCCACTCTTTTCTGTCCTTCTACTTTTCCTGCTCCATTACTACAATAAAAATTATGAAATTAATGTCGTATGGTCCACCTTTTTCAATACTATATTATGCAAAATTATTGAATTACATTACATGGGACTAGTTTCGGCCTTGGCTGGCCATCTTCAGCCTTAATGTAATATATCTAATAACTAAACAAATATAAAAACACACAGTTGACATGAAAACTAATGTACAAACACATAATTAACATTAAAATCTGGGATGAACTAAGTGTAAAATCTGGAAAATAAATTAGGCTCTAAATTCTTAGCATCTGGAGTATGCACATCATCCAGGCTCTTTCTTGTATTGATATTCATAGAATTGTTAGTTCCATCACTGCTAATAATTACAATTTCAATTGCAAAATGGGAGCTGGTAAATGTTGATTCTGTAGTCAGATCATCAATCACCAAATCTACTTGAGTGGTGTTAGTAGTATGCAAGCCACTGGATGCCACTGTAAATAACCACCAGCTGATGCAGGACTGCTAGATGGTGTTTCCACATCAACCAACATTTTTAAAAAATGAGATGTTCCCGTAGTGCTTGTTAAAAACATGCTGAAAGGCTGTTGGACATTGTCAGGACGGCACATGAAGATGTGGTTAAAACTGACACATTCTTAATTTGTGGCTGGTATAAATTCGATATTCATTGCGGTGTCCATGAAGTTAACCTGAATAAATGATAGATAAAATTGATGGATAGAAGGGGGGGGAGAGAGGGAGAGGGAGAGAGCGTGAGCGTGTCAGTTAAATGGCATAGGTTACGAGAAGTAAGTCTCATATAACATATGCCATTTGACTAACACGCTCTCTCTCTCTCCTATATTCATTAATTTTATCTATCATTTATTCAGGTTAACTTCATGGACACCACAATGAATTGCAAATTTATACCAGCCACAAATTAAGTATGCGTCAGTTTTAACCATATCTTCGCGTGCCATCCTGACAAGGTACAACAGCATTTCAGCATGTTTTTAACAAACACTACGGGAACATTTTATTTATGTTGGTCGATGTGGAAACACCATCTAGCAGTTCTGCGTCAGCTGGTGGTTATTTACAGTGGCATCCAGTGGCTTGCATACTGTCAACACCACTCAAGTAGATTTGGTGATTGATGATCTGACTACAGAATCAACATTTACCAGTTCCCATTTTGCAGTTGAAATTCTAATGATTAGCAGTGATGGAACTAACAATTCTATGAATATCAATACAAGAAAGAGTCTGAATGATGAGCATACTCCAGATGCTAAGAATTTGGAGCCTAATTTATTTTTCAGATTTTACACTTAGTTCATTCCAGATTTTAATCTTAATTGTGTGTTTGTACATTACCGTAGTTTTCATGTCAATTGTGTGTTTTACATTTGTTTAGTTATTAGATGTATCACATTAAGGCTGAAGATGGCCAGCTGAGGCCAAAACTAGTCCCCAGTTTAGTAATGTAAAGGTGGACCATACAACATTAATTTAACAATTATTATTGTGATCACAATTCAATATGGATCAAAACCATGAAGTTTATATCCTATGCTCCATTACTTCTGCCACATCCAATCCAGCTTCCCTAATGTCCTTCCAGATCTGATCCATCCACTTTCTTCTCGGTCTTCCAACTGGTCTCTTTCCCTTAACTTCTCTAATTCCCTTCTTGTTACCCGTTCCTTTCCCATTCTGTTTACATGTCCAAACCATCTCAGTCTTGCTTTCTGAAAGTTCTGTAATATTGATTCTATATTTAGCTCTTCTTTGATTTTAGTATTTTGAATTCTATCTCTTCTTGTCTTTTTAACCAATGTTCTTAAAAATTTCATTTCTACTGCTTGGATCTTACTATCTTGTCTCTTATTAGTAGGGGGCAGATTTCTATGACCAGTCATATTTTTTCCCTTAATATTATATCTTATAGTCTTGTATTTTCAACACGTTTCCAAGCATGATAATCAAAATTAAACAGGTTTTATTGGGCATATAAATGCATATTTAGTCTTTCTTAAGTTTTATGGCATATTTTCAACAAAATATCATTATAACGGCATATTTTGGTAATTTTAATTTTAATTTCATATTATAAAAATCAGAATAAGCTCTAGAAATTATTTTTCAGGATAGACTGGAATATACTACTGAAGAACCATTAGAAAGTAGTGTATGGAATGTTTCTAACAGGTAGGAGCTATTGTTTGCTAGCTGGGTCAATTCCTGGAAACCGGGCTATTGTTTACACGGAAGCAGAGGTAATTCTGCAGTTATTTGTCGTTGTTCTTATCTCTCCCCTTCCCCTTCCCTCTTCCACCTTCAACACACTGAATGACCTTGGTCATTAGGGAGCTTCAGTCATTCAGCTCCTTTCAATATGCCTAAAACAAAAGTCTCAATTTGTGGAAAGTTGCGAAGTTTTGTTCGCGAGTTCGGTGAAAACATATTCAGTATGGACGGAGTGATATTATTCTGTAAATTGTGTGAGGTAAAAGTTACTGCCGAAAAACGCTTCTCTGTGCAACAACACTGTAATACTGTAAAACATAATAATTGTGTAACTAGATATTCTGCACTTGAAAATAGGCAACGTCTGCTATTCGAAACCCCGACATCAAGTTCACAGTGTTCACAATTTTCACAAGATCTCTGCAAGATGATGGTTTCGTCCAATATCCCTTTAAATAAACTTAACAGCCGAAGCTTCAGACAGTTTCTTGAAAAATATACAAAGCATCCTGCTCCCAATGAATCTACTCTCAGGAAGGACTATCTGACCCCTTGTTATGAAGAGATGTTGGATATAATAAGGCGTGGCATGGGAGCAGTAAGATATGGGTTTCAATAGACGAGACCACAGATGTGGATGGAAGATATGTAGCAAATGTGTTCGTTGGCACGCTGAAGGAAGACCGGCGTGGAGATACATTCCTCCTGACATGTGAAGTGCTAGAGAAGACAAACCATTCCACCACTGCAGTTCTCTTCGACAATTCAATGAATCTGTTGTGGCCAAACGGGGCAAAGAGAGAGCACATTTTTCTATTTGTAACTGACGCTGCTCCGTATATGGTGAAGGCAGCCAAGGGACTTAAAATGCTATACCCGAAAATGATACATGTGACATGTCTTGCACATGCCTTGCATAGGGCAGCTGAAGAAGTTAGAAGTAGCTACCCTGAAGTTGATAAATTAATATCGAACTGTAAGAAAGTGTTTGTCAAAGCTCCACTTCGCGTTCAGAAATTTCAAGAAGAAGCACCTTCACTACCCCTACGTCCCAAGCCAGTTATAACGCGATGGGGGACTTGGCTTGATGCCGCAGTGTACTATTGCAACAACCTAGATGTCGTGGAGAAGATCGTGAAGTCTTTTGATCCTGCAGAATCGTCCTCCATAAAAACCACTCAAGATTTATTTTCAAGCACTACATTAAAAGCGGACCTGGCTTACATAAAGTCCAATTTTAATTCTTTATCTGGAGCAATCACGCAACTGGAAGTTTCAGGTGCAGAACTAAGCGATGCACTGGATGTTGTAAAGTGCATTGAACAGGAATTAAAGCTTGCGAAAGGAACAATAGCATCTAGGGTGTGTAGAAAATTAGAAAATGTACTGGAAAAAAATAGCGGACTTGTGTACCTGCGTGGAATAAGTGGCATTCTTTGTGGAAACCCTTCATCAGCAGATTTCCAGGAATTTTCTCCAAGTGATTTAACTCTATTCAAGTATGCTCCCGTTACATCATGTGATGTCGAAAGAAGTTTTTCTCGCTACAAGACGATACTCGGCGACAACAGGAGGGGATTCTCATTCAACAAACTTAAGATGCATGTGGTCATAAATTGCAACAATTCTGATAATGTAACTAGATCCGGTATGAAAGTTTCATTCAAATAACATATGTTTTGTGTATAAATGAAAACTGATTGAATATTGAACAGTAAAATTAACTGTAGTGTTTATGTCTTCCACAGAGTCCGTCCTTGCCTAGGAGTATGCAGTGTAACCTTAACGAGTTCATGAAATATTCATCATTTTAGTTGATTTTGGGTTAAAGATTTCGAAGAATTAAACATTTTTTAAACTGTAAATTAATTGCAGCCTGTAGCAATCGTAATAAAAGTGCTTCTATGAAACGTAGATGCTATTCATTAAGTCATATTTTGAATTTTATAGGTCATATTTTTATGTTTTTTAGGTCAAAAGTGCATACATATTTCATACATTTTTAGGTCATAGAAATCCGCCCCCTACTTATTAGTTACCAGCATTTCTAGTCCATATGTTACAATTGGTATGAAATACTGTTTATATAATGTTAATGTTGTTCTCTTGGGTACTTTGTCATCCCATGAAAGCCCTCTGTTATTAATTTCAGGGTTGATTTCATTTCTTCCATTAATAATGCTACCCAGATATGTAAATTGTTCTACATTCTTTAACCGTTCTCTGTCTATGTTCACTTGGCTTCTCTTTTTCTCTTTTCCACAGTGCATGACTGCAGTTTTCTTTTTTACTAATTACCATTCCAAACTCCTTCAGATTTTCATTTCAAATGTCCAGTTTCCTTTGTACTTCCTTTTCTCCCTTTACCCAAATCACCACATCATCTGCAAATACCAAAGCATTCCCTTCATCACTACTGATACTCTGTTTTACACATTTTATGATTTCATCCATCAATGCAATAAACAATAATGGTGACAGTGCACTTCCTTGCTTGAGACCTTTCTTTGTATAAAATGTTTCAGAGTCACCACTCCCCACTTGTACACTGCTTTTACTCTCATGATACATTTTTATCTTGTTAATTAATGATTATGGTACATTCCTTTTCCTTAGACATTCCCATACATGTTTTCTCTTGTCATAAGCTTTTTCCAAATCCAAAAATACAAAGATTTCCTTGTTCCTATCCAGGTGTTTTTCCATTATCGTTTGCACACTAAATATCAAGTCTATTGTTGATCTATTCGGTCTAAAGCCATATTGTTCTTCCTCTAACTGTGTTTCTATTATATCCCTCAGTCTTTTATCTATGACTTTCTCCAATATTTTTAACCTATGAGATATTAGGGTTATACCTCTATACATTTTTTTTGTTGTAAATTCAGTATGCACTAGAGTCCGGTTAATCCGAACTGAAATATTCAATTTTTTTAAAAAATCTCCTTATTTAAATGAAAGAACATATTACAGAATGAAGATTTACTTGCATTTTATTAGTCATATTTTACTAGAATAACTTACTGTAAACATAATTACACATCATAAACCATCAATCACTGGTCGTTATCTTTACAAAGTCTGTTAGCTTCTTTTGCCGTAATGATTGGAACCTATTCGAAGATGCAGTGTTAAACCAGCGTCTCATAATCATCACATCAGTGGGCGTAGCAACGGAGTGTTTCTCGACGTAGCGTATGGCAAGGTCTAAGACCGCTGCGGCATCTGAATGTGACACTAGTTGTTTATTGTGGTCTTCTTCTTCGTCACTCTGTTCCTCATCAACTCCAGATTCCTTCTCCGCCATAGCTACAATTCCTTGGTCTGTTTGTAATTGATGACGGTCAGCTTCCATCCACACGCTATTGTAGTTTTCTCCTCTATGATTTCTTAACTACCCTATTGTAATTTTATACAGTATTTTATTAATGTAACTGCTAAAGAATGGACATTTCAAATTATAGTATGTACTGTATTGTAGAAACTATTTTCCTCAGATGGTTGAGGCGCTGGCCTTCTGACCCCAACTTGGCAGGTTCGATCCTGCCTCAGTCCTGTGGTATTTGAAGGTGCTCAAATACGTCAGCCTCGTGTAAGTAGATTTACTGGCACGTAAAGAACTCCTGCGGGAGAAAATCCCAGCACCTAGGCGTCTTCAGAAACCGTAAAAGTAGTTAGCTGAACGTAAATACAATAACATTATTATTAGAAAATATTTTCTGGTTAATCCGAAAATTTCGCAATCCAAACAGACTCTGGTCCCAATTAGTTCGGATTAACGAGACTCTACTGTATTATCAGAATTAATTTTAATTATTATCAGAATATAATTCAAATCTCATGCAGAGACAAGCCCTATGGATACCCACAACAAACATATCTATAGTTTCAGTTGTTTCCGGTGCTTTTTTTGTGGTGGTATGCAACAGTACTCGGTACCGGCATCTTTCTTGAAAATAAAAGTGAGTTGGATATTATTTGAAATGTTCCTATCACAATTCTTATAAGGAGATAATTTATGGCTTAAAATCAAGCTTGTTTGTCTACTTTTGTTAGCTTTCTATACACATAATGTATACAAGCACAAGCACATGATTAAAGTTTATTAAACTGCCATTCCAAACTAATCATTTCTGTCCTGTTCACCATTTCATGTCATCAGTTTGAAGTTAAAGAAGAACAGATAGTCTTGCTCATCTTTCACATTTTGGCTACTGCAATACATTGGAGTAAGGGGTTGGGTTTTCTACTCTTCAGCAAACAAACTGTTCTTGTCAAGGTCAATCTACCGGTATCTGTATTGCACCTAGTGCCGTTAATGCTAACGTAGTAACAAAGAAGTTGTAAACAGCTAACCATCATAGTTAATCTGTTGTTAATATATGTTTCAATTTAACTGCATTTGTTATTTTAAATATAACTTGAAAAGCATAAAAGCTTTGGTTTGTGCTGACGAGGCAAGTGAGTTCATGGTTGCTTAGTAGAAGCAAGAACACGTGGATCACGAGTTCGAGAAAACAAATTTTATTGTTGTTGTCCAGCCATTGTAGTCGGGGTCGGGTATGAAGTGAGACGAGTAATCTTCATAGCGAGTTTTTATGACCAGATGCCGTTCCTGACATCAATCTCATCAGAGGAGTTAATGAGATGACATGAATGACGTGATATAGGAAGGGAGAGGGTTAAACCTGTTGAGTAGCACCAAAGGGTCAGCTCAAGGCTTAACATCACCATCCGACGGACGAATCACCATCAACAGCGTCATATGCCATCACTCCATACAAACACTGCAGAAAGGTTTTGGAATTGAATCCAGGCTTTTGGCATGCAATCTATGATTAGAAATTGTATACCACTACCTCTCCTACCCTGCCGGCCAATATTCTGATGGTGAACATTTTTTCAACCTACGGGACTTGAACTGGCTGACCATGGTTTCAGACCATAATATTTGACCCCTTAATGATTATGGTCACCAGGCGGGCTAGAGAAGTGAAATGAATAAAATAAATACTGTATTTCTCCGAATCAAAGATGACTTCTTTTTCTCCAAATTTGAAGTGAAAAATCAAGGGTCGTCTTGCATTCGCGACCTAACAGTAATGAATACCACTGGCAGCTACCACTGTAACCACGCTGCTTCCCATCACCCTGCGCGCACACAAAACTCGACCTTTAACGTCCGCGTGTTTATTTTACATTGCTAGTCGCTGCTATCAATTGTACAGTACCCCTGTGTAACGTTACTGGTTCTCGGAAAATAGTGGACAGAATGACATTTTACCAGCATCTGCAGAAACGTTTCTCAAATCTGCAGAATGATATCAAAACATTGGGCCTACTGTCTTGAGGTAATTGCAAGATACCAAGGTACTTCCGATCCCCAGCTGCGCAGGAAATGTCATTCGAATTGGAATAGCGAGGATGCGACCCTTTGAATTCTTAGAAAGGCCATTGTTACTCAGTAACAGAGTTATAAAATGCTCTACTGTACATGACACGTAGTAAAAACAACCGTTTTATATACAACAGGAATACTTTCGTGATGGATCGTCGTATTGTAGAGACACGTGAAACGAGTATTGCCGACAAATTTTTAACAGGTTATCTTAGATATTATGATGCCAATTTTTAAATTAATGGTTATTAAACACATGGAAATAAATAATAATTGTGCAACTATGGCAAAACTAAAGCCAAGATTTGGTGTTGGCGTGAAGACAAAGGTAGTAAAAAATGCATACTGTACAAGAAAGGCATTTAGTGGCCCGCAACAAGGACGCTTTAAAGAAGTCTGATATGAAATTGTGAGGATGTGCGCGAAAAACACAAGGTTGGCATGGCCATAACACGAGGTGTGATATGAACGCGGGCTTGCGAAGAGAAATTCCCTGCTCTTTCAAAGGCCTTATCACATACCTCCATTGAAAATCATTAGGGAAATAGGAAGAATGTACTGTACATGATACTTGTGTGTGTTTATTTTACTTCTCAAATTAAATTTAAATTTGTTATAAATAAAATTGATTTCAAAAAGCACTTTTTAAGCCTGATTTAATTTTTTTGGAGGAAAAATTGGGGGTCCTCTTGGATTCGGAGAAATATGGTAATTATGTTTTACTAGTGTACAGTGAAAGAAAGCATGGCTATGCTTTTGAAGCATCTCCTGAACCTGCAGACAATGAATCAAGTGAATGTGAAGAAAAAACATAGCAAGTACCCTTAGTTTTACTGCAGTTCAAGAGAGAAACAGTTATGGCTATGATGGGCCCAATTGTTGGGCGTTAACTTTGAAAAATTACTTCCTTCAGAGAAACGAGTGACTTTGTGTGAAATATAAAATGCTTAGCTTTAAGGTGTGACAAGATATTACAAGTTTACAACCAGTGAAAATTTCTACAGAGTGGTTCAGTGATAAAATCAGTACCTTTGTAGAAAGTTGTAATAAACAATGAATTTCTTTGAAGAAAAATGATTTACAACCATAAGAAAAGTACAGCCCAGAGAGCAGCTTTTGAAATTAAACAAGAAGCTAACCACAAAGCTTTGGGGAAGTGTGCTTGAAAGCTTTGTCTCGTTACTGCTAAGGTGTTGTGAATATCTTATAAAATGGCAAAAAAAGTACCAACCATTCAACAATTTGGAGTTGAAACAAACCTTCAGGAGCTTAATGCTGCAGATATGGGCCACATTTTTCATTCTACCAGTGCCTGCATTAAAGTAATTAACCACATTGGCAGTGAAATGAGGAAAACTGTAATCAATAAAATTCTCAGTTGCAAAAACAAAATGTCCATAATTATCGACTAATCAACCACTTTTAGCATCAAGAGTGTTGTAGTGGTAAAATGTAATGTAAAATTACCTGAATTATCTGCTCAGGTGGAGTTTCTCCTTGATTCGATTGAACTTCATGATGTAACTGTGAAAGGGATTTTCTATTCATTAATGAGTCGACTTGAATGACAGAAGATTACCTAAAGTCACCTTTTTGTCTGTCATTTGTGATGGAGTTGCAGTGATTTTTGGTGTACGTAGTGGTGTTGGAAAAGTGCTGGAAGACAATTTCCCGAATGTTGTTATATGGCAGTGGAATTTGGAATTTTCCGTTAATGATAAAATAAGCAGCATGGCTGCAGTACACAGTTTTAAGAGTTTTATGGACAAGCTATATGTAACACACCTTGCATCTCCAAAAAAAGCAAGGCAGCAAACCCTGCATGGGCGGAAGCATATTTGTCTGTGCACGGACTGAAAATACGGCAAATTAAAACTCATCCAGAATTATGGAACACTAGCTATAAACATGCATATGTACATAATATTAATTACTTGAAGATGAAACAAACCTTCAGGAGCTTAATGCTGCAGATATGGGCCACATTTTTCATTCTACCAGTGCCTGCATTAATATACACTAGTGTCCAAAAGTTAAGCATAATCACTAAGCGAGGCCATACCGCCTGATAGGAATGTCAGATGGATTGCTGAACAAACAGAAGCTGACTCACACACCATATGTCACACAACTTGTCCAAAAAAAATAGTATCAGAAAGGTTCTGATAGCTAAGGTACACATTTGACAACAACTAACAAAACTTGGCAATGTCTTCCACAACAATATATGCTGTTAATCGGGTGTATGGTTACCCCTAACTACCACACATGCTTCACAGCGATGTGGCATGCTCTCTATCAGATGGTTCAAGAGCTCTTGAGACAATCAATCCCATTCCTCCTAAAGGGCAATGTGAAGGTCTTTGGAGGGTCCTTGGTGGAGGCTGACGGGATGCAATTCGCCTCCCCAATGCATCCCAGGCATGTTCTATAGGATTCAGATCTGCAGACCTCACTGGCCAGTCCGTGCGATGAATGTCTTCCCCAGCCAGAAATTCATCCACCAGAGCAGCGCAGTGCGGCCGGGCGTTATCGTCCATTAAGAGGAAGTCTGGACCCACTGCACCTCTGAAGAATCGAACATGTGGTCCCAGTACCTCATCCCTGTATCTCCGAGCATTAACAGTGTTCCTCAGACCACCCATGAAGATGTGCAGGTCCGTACGGCCATTCATCATGAAGCCGCCCCACACCATGATGCCACCACCACCATACTGGTCCCGTTCCACGATGTTCCTGTGGTTGTATCGGCTACCCGGTTCTCTCCAGATTAATGCGATGGGAATCATTCTGCAAACGGAAGCGGGATTCATCTCTGAAGAGCACAGGCCTCCATTCATTTATGGTCCAGTTTCGATGTTGACAGCTCCACAGTAAACGGGCCCGTCTCTGCTGGAGCGAGCGGGTTGCATACTTCTGGACGTAGGGCAAACAGCCTTGCTATTCTGAGCCTCCGGTACACAGTTTGCTGGGAAACGGCAACCCCTGAGACGGCTGCAAGCTCCGCCAACAATTGTCTTGCAGGTGCATTCCGATTTCGTAGGATGGTTAAGGCCAGATATCTGTCCTGGTGTGGGGTGGTTACCCTTGGTCGACCTGGTACAGGCCTACGACTAACATCTCCTGTGTCTCAAAATTGTCTCCAAAGCCTGGAAATGACACTTTATGGGACATTCAAGGATACAGCAAGTTCGGTCTGTGTCTGGCCTGCTCCCAGGTGGCCGAGTATTCTACCCTGCAAAACGGGGTCCAAATGGTGTCGTGCCATTATGTTGTCACGTTCACCACGAGGGTACACTCCGCACACTAACAGGGCAAACACGACTGAGGGAATATGGGGCACAGGCACTGGCTGTGTTTACCTTGCAGTTGCGCCGCTAGTCAAAGCAGGGAACACTCCTTTCCTATACAGAGCGAACACTTAAGGTTGGTAGGTGCATATGCCGTGCTATTCGCGGTCTAATTCCTGTTACCCTGCTTACTCATAACTTACTCTTAACTTTTTGACACTAGTGTAATTAACCACATTGGCAGTGAAATGAGGAAAACTGTAATCAATAAAATTCTCAGTTGCAAAACTCTTGATGTTAAAAGTGGTTGATTAGTCTATAATTATGGAAATTTTGTAATTAATATTTTTCTTGGCAGCATGTAATGGTTTAAGAGTCATTCCACAAAGCCCTTATATCAGACAGTGCTAGAGATGACCAGTCTTTGACTCTACATCCTCTAGTTGAAGGTGTTACCTGTGGTTTCCATTTGTTTCCCTGAATTACTGTTTCCTGGTGAATTATGTCAAAATTTCAGCATCAAAAAATTGTGAAAAGTACTCTGTAGGCTCAGTCGCCATATCAAAGTATGAATGTAAAATTGGTCTTTGATTAATATTATATATCAGAATGGTACTTAAAGGTCCTGGGTCTAAGTTACTCACGTCAGTCCTTTCGTCAACTCTTTTGTTCTCTGGGGCACTCGAGTTGCTGTTGCACTGAGAAGACTCACTGCTTGAATTTCTATCTTCAGACACTTCAAATGACAAAATCACTTTCATCCACATCCGTGGAGTTCAAAATTGAAGCAATCTCTTACTCATTGACACTCTTTTACTAACTATATTGCAAAAGAGCTCTATAAATCGAAAAAAGCTGGTCTCAGAACTCTCAACGCACACTTCACTGAACACGATCACCTCTGACAGCTTGTAAAAAGCTAGCAGAGACATTATGCAACTCTGTTTGTGGTTTCTCCTTTAAGCCAGGCCTAAAAGTGTAGTTGATGCCTCTGTTGAGTATTTTTATTACTACGTGCAGTGGTAACATTGGGTCTCTGACCATATAATATATTAAATTCTACCCTCTAAGAGTTGAAGGACTGTGCAGTAACATTAGATTTGCAGCTCCTGAAAATACGAAGGGTCTTGAGTATACAATTAGTATCAAGCTTCTATGCAATCCATGCAGCATGGCAAGATTACCCAGCACTAACTTGTCATTCCTGACAAGCACAGAAGGATGCTTGAAGCAATACAGAGCGATGTCTTTATGAGGGTCTGCTGTCATTGTCATTTTATTTTAGATTTGGGCTAATGTATGATGTTCTTCAAGAGCTGAGTGGTTTAAGTTTAGATTTTCAGGAAGGAAATATAAACTCTAACAAAATTGACAAGAAGATAAGGTGCATAATAAGTGTTTGAAGAATGAATTGTTAATGCTGGCCCCCCACATTCAGGGCCGGATTAAGGTGGGGGGGGGGGGTCTAAAGGGGCCGCAGCCCCGGGCCCTGGCCCTTGGCCGAACCTAAAATTGTACAAAAAGCCCTGCTGCTCCACCTCCGTGCATGTATATGAATATTTACGCACGCAAAATATCAAACACGCACTCTTCCTTCTTTCTTATCAGCTGTTCGCGTTAGTATTTCATCACTGCTAGAATCAATTACCACCGGGCGAGTTGGTCGTGCGCGTAGAGGCGCGCGGCTGTGAGCTTGCATCCGGGAGATAGTAGGTTCGAATCCCACTATCGGCAGCCCTGAAAATGGTTTTCCGTGGTTTCCCATTTTCACACCAGGCAAATGCTGGGGCTGTACCTTAATTAAGGCCACGGCCGCTTCCTTCCAACTCCTAGACCTTTCCTCTCCCATCGTCGCCATAAGACCTATCTGTGTCGGTGCGATGTAAAACCCATAGCAAAAAAAAAAAAAAGAATCAATTACCACCGGGCAAGTTGGCCGTGCGGTTAGGAGCGTGCAGCTGTGAGCTCGCATCTGGGAGATAGTGGGTTCGAACCCCACTGTCTGCAGCCCTGAAGATGGTTTTCCGTGGTTTCCCATTTTTACATCAGGCAAATGTTGGGGCTGTACCTTAATTGAGGCCACGGCCGCTTCTTTCCCATTCCTAGACCTTTCCTCCCATCGTCGCCATAAGACCTATCTGCACTGTAATTATAAAGGCCGGGCTGAGTGGCTCAGACGGTTGAGGCGCTGGCCTTCTGACCCCAACTTGGCAGGTTCGATCCTGGCTCAGTCCGGTGGTATTTGAAGGTGCTCAAATACGTCAGCCTCGTGCCGGTAGATTTACTGGCACGTAAAAGAACTCCTGCGGGACTAAATTCCGGCACCTCGGCGTCTCCGAAAACCGTAAAAGAGTAGTTAGTGGGACGTAAAGCAAATAACATTATTATAATTATTATAAAGGTTATTGTTGACGAAAATTTAAATCTGGCAGCTTGCGAGTACGGGCAGAGGGGAAAGGGGGGAAGAGGTCTAGGAAATGAGCGGGAGGGGACAGGGGAAGGACGGTGGAATGCGCATGCTATACTGTATATCTTTGCATCAGGAAGAGAACTTCAAGTTCACCTCTGATTATTGAACTATTCGTAAGTTACAACTGTAATGTTCTTGTAAAATGGATAGAAAATATCCTAGTGGTGCCAAAAGACGTGAATTAAAAGAACAACAGTTGAAAGAAATTGAAAAGTTGCCGAAGATATCAACATTTTTTGACAGGAAGTCTACAAGTGCATCGACGACTGAAGAGACTATTACTGGTGAATTGGAATCTTCTACTGGCAAGCGAATAGTGTAATATCTAAGTCTGCTGTTTTAAGAGAGATTAGGTCTTTACGGAATTGGAAAGCATGAGCATTAGGAAGATGGTTTTAGGAACAATGAAAGGGAATCCTAATGTTTATTTTAAACTTCAGTCACATTGTATGGAATACTCGGAGTCGTAAATAATAAATTGCCGATCTCGTTGGTGTAGCGGTAGAAATAATGACTGCCATGACTGCCATCCCCGAAGACCCAGTTACCTTCGCCGGCGCTGCCTGGTGGGGGGGCCTTGGTGTGGGGTCTCATTAACTTGTTCAGGGCACTCCGAATTAAACCCAGACCCGCACGAATTAAAAAAACCCCAATGGTCTACAGACGCGGAGGACCTTGCCTTACCAAGTGACCGCTGTCCAACCTCTAGGCAGGCTGAGTGGGCCACTTACCAGCCCTCAGGTACAGCTGAAAATCGCTGACCTGGCCGGGAATGGAACCTGGGGCCTCCGGGTGAGAGGCAAACACGTTACCCCTACACCGCGAGGATGGCTAAATACAAGAACACACAAGTAAAATTTTATATACTTGTGTTCTTAAAGAATGAGGCTGTGTGTGTCATAGAGCCTGGTTGCAGCTCTGCCACTGCTAATGATCTTTCACTGCTGATCTTGGTTATTGACCTGAGTGCATGATGGACGAGTTTAGAGAGCAATGTATTCAGCTTGGACCTCAATACTTCCAAAACCGTTCAGTTACGGGAAAGTACCTTGAATCGAAACAAGTGCAAAAATCACAAAATCGTTATTTGTCAGACAGTTTGTTTATGCGCAAACTCAGAAATGGAGACACTGTTGAAAGGACTTGGCTTGTATATTCGCCATCTACTGGAAAAGTGTTTTGTTACCATTGCAAATTACTTTCAAATGAGAAGATGAACGCTGCATTTTCTTCACATGGTTTTTGTAACTGGAAAAAAGCAGACGAAGCTGTCAGTAGCAATGAAAACAGTATAGAACATAGGAATGCAATTCATTCTTGGCTGTATAGGAAGAAAATTTCCTCACGAGTTGATAGTTAAACAGATAACTTTAGAGTCCCAGTACTGGGGCGAGGTGTTGAAACGAATTGTGGCAGTCACAAAATCTTTGTGTGTGCGAGGACTAGAATTTCGTGGAGAAAATGAGATTTTTGGAGTGTATAATAATGGGAAATACTTATGAATCCTTGAACTAGTTTCCCAGTTAGACTTTTTTTTTTTTTTTTTTTTTTTTGCTAGTTGCTTCACGTCGCACCGACACAGATAGGTCTTATAGGTCTTATGGCGACGATGGGACAGGAAAGGCCTAGGAGTTGGAAGGAAGCGGCCGTGGCCTTAATGAAGGTACAGCCCCAGCATTTGCCTGGTGACCATTTTCTGAAGGAACACATTTCAAAAACACGGTAATGAAGGAAAAGGGAAGTCTTCATATTTATTAAAAACAATTGCCGAAGAACTGATTCATTTAATGGGGGGGAATGTGTTAAATACAATGCTAAGTGAAATAAAAGAATCAAATTACTGTTCACTGATAGTAGACTCTTCCCCGGATTGTGCTCATGTAGACCAATTGTCAATTGTATGTAGATATCTGCATTCTGGGGAAGTCAAAGAAAGGTTCCTTTGTTTTAAGGCTGTAGAAAGCCACACAGAAAACTCATTGTTTAATGAAGTAAAATCATTTTTGGATAGCAAAAGCATACCTACCTTTGCGTCAATGTAGAGGTCTTTCTTGTGATAATGCGGCGAATATGTCTGGCCAGTACAATGGGTTTCAGGCACAACTAAATAAGGAAAATAAATGTGCCCCTTCGTGCCTTGTGCAGGACACTCATTAAATTTTTTCGGAGTAAGTGCTGTTGAATCCTGTCGTGAAGCTTTGAAGTTTTTCGCCTACCTGCAACGACTGTACGTTTATTTCTCAAGCTCTCCTCGTAAATGGGCTATGTTGTCGAGAAATTTGGAACCACACTTAAATTACAAACTTCTTCACCTGAAGAGTTTGAGTCAAACCAGATGGTGGTGTCGTTATGAAGCAGTGAAAGCCTTGCGTATCAACTATGACAATATTTTGTGTGTATTAGATATTATATGTGAGAATGCTGAAGAGAAACTTGAGTCCCGGAGAGAAGCAAAATCGCTGAAAAATAAGTTCATGAAATTTGAATCGGCTTTTATATGTGTCTATTGGCATGACATTTTGTATATATTTGATAAAGTTAGTGTGAGTTTACAGAAACCTACACTAGACTTGTTAACAGGTTGTAAACTACTGGAGTCTCTGGTTACATTCACAGCCAATGAAAGAGGTAATTTTGACAAATATGAAGAGGAAGATAAAACGTTATGTGAAAAATATCTCCCAGGTTTTGAGCACATTTGAAATACAATCAAAGAAGAGATATGCTGATGGTAATGCCCTTAACGAAACTATTTTGAAAGGAAGAAAAGAATTTGAAGTAGAAACATTTCTGGTGATCATTGATAGTTTATGTAGTGGACTTAATAATCGTCTTCAGTCTTACAAAACGTTGCAGTCATTGTTCCAGTTTCTAGTAGACTGTAAGGCTTCATGTGCTGTGGATGAAACTTCTCTCAATAACTGTTTACGTTTTTACTGAGATGATCTTGATGAATTAAACATTTTTACGGTTTCGTTAAAAGTGTAGATGTACGGTAGTTACTTGCCAGGAGATACCGGTAGCTAAATACATATACGAAAATGATTTGATTAGTGTATTTTCAAATGTATTTGTGGCATTGAAATTGTATTTGGTAATTCCAATAACCAATTGCGAAGCAGAGCGTTCTTTCTCTAAACTGGCACTAATCAAAAATAAATCACGGTCAACCATGCTTCAACTGGACGGTTTGTCTATCATGTCTTTAGAACATGACATAATAAATGAGTTGTCATTCGATGACGTTTTACAGTCATTTGCAAATCTGAAGGCAAGGAAAAAGACGTTTTAAATGTAAAAGTTATTAAACTACCAATTCGGTCACTTCAGTACAGCATCGATTAACCGAAAGAATTCGGGAATGGGAACGATCAGGTAAGTGAGTTTTCGGGTAGCCAATCATTTGCGAAAAAGTCTGCTCCTACGTCAAAAGAGCAATGCAGTGATACTGAACACTTTCAAAGATTTTTCTGTTTCAAACTTCCGTCCTTATTGTCAAATGCACGTATAATTTTCGAGTAAGTATCACTCTTCATTTAAATGTTCGTTACTGTGTCCTTCCAGCTCCAAATTCTTGAACTAATCTAGATCCGCCAACACCATCTTTAACTAGTCTAGTTTAAATTTATGGGATAAACAGAAAATGACCTGTGTTCCTTTAGCGTCATTGCGAACTGTACAATCATTCATTTCATTTCAATACCTGCCACAAGTGAAGATTCTTGCGCCTCTGACGGCAACGGCAGTATTGTTAACTACGTCGGAGTAAAAATTATGTAAGCTTTGATGAAAAGAGTTACAATTGGCTGAAATGGACCTAGATTACAATTATAATATATGTTAACGATATTTCTGTATATTTGGATGCGAGGCTGCTGACGTAGGAACGAGAAGGAGAAAACGTTAGATTGTCACAGTACTTGCTGATATGCATAACGCAGATATTTGAACTTGCTGACTGGGACATTTTCTTTTAGCCGATATGCCCGATATTTCTATTGATCGACATTCGGATAATCGATACTTTACTGCAGGCAGGAATGAGTTTGCCAATGATATAACGAAGGACATTGTAGTATTACTACTTGTTAAAAAGTAGTACAGTCATAATACTGCAATGTCCTTCGTTAGTTCATAATACCACTTGTGCTAGCTTTTTACATGTTGATTTAGTTTAAAATTTTAAATTAATGTAATGCCAATAAGATAATAATGTTTTGTATGTCGATTTGATAGTGATGATGAGACAAATGTAAAATATGGTTTGGCATTATGAAATATTAACGTGAAAAATAGAGAAAAATTGTAGTCTATTTCAACACTTCCCTATTCATCAAATTAAGTGGAAGTAGGTCTATGACTTCAGTGTGCTAGTCTTACGTGATGATACGAAGAAGGGGCCCCACATTTTTAAATAGCCCAGGGCCCCCAAACACCTTAATCCGGCACTGCCCACATTACAGCATCTCGCTGAAAAGTGAAAAGAACATAGTGTTCAAAGAGACTGAACTTCATAACAAACAAGAAGCATAGCTGTTCAGTGAATCCAGGCAACTTTTATCAGGGCCTGAAGGAATCCTTAGAAATAACTCTCCTGGAGGGGACAGCTATTGATTTGCCTGATTCTGCCAAAGACTTAGACTCCTGTTACTGACCAGGAAAGACTGAAAGACATGTCACATTTGGAGCAAATGAAAGAGAGATGCTATTCTTGGTGTTTGTGAGTATCCTGAGGAAGATAGACTGCTTCCTCTCTCTCAAAAACATTGAGCACCATTGCTGTACATCTTCCAGTGAATGCGAAAGAGGTTTTTCATAGATGAACCCGATGTCACCACCATCCAGATCATCTTTATTATTACAAAAACCTCTGCGCTCATGTTTGTAAAAGTAGTTGGAGCTCCTTTCACCGGTTTCAAACCGGACAGATATGTTAATTTGTCACTTTGCAAGGATGACGTTACACTTTGGATACAAACAGCAAGTAGCGATCAAGGAAAACAAAAGGGTACGTCTGGAGATATGAAGAAAGTGCGGGAGTTCCTGTGAGATTCAATAGTCAGAGGAGTGCAGAGACCCTCCAAGAGTTCGAGACAGATGTTGCCTGTCTCATCCGCTTGACCTACCTGTCAGCACCAGAAGATTTCCTTGAATCCTTGAACAGCTTGATAGGCAGACTTTCACACATGGATGATATGACCCAGATACCCAAGAGACCCTTCACCTCATCCACTACAAGACCTTTGGAGATGCCCTCCGCCACGCGTTGATTTCGAGGCAGCGAAGCAGGTATTGAAACACAGACTAGGGTGCATCACCTGGAAGTGGATGAAACTCCATGGCCACAGGAAGTTGTAGGAAAGTTCTCCAAAGCCAACTGGACCTCGTCGAACGAGGTAACGAAACAACACTTGAGCCAGTGGATGCCCTGAGGATCTGTGACCTGCTGGAATTGTGGTAACAGTGGCCACATTAGCCAAAACTTTGAAGAATGTTGAAGATGAGAGCCTCCAGCTAACAACAAGACATCTGAGAACTGCACTAGTAACATGCAAGTGGCTGTGCGGTTTAGGTCACGTAGCTATCAGCTTGCATTCAGCAGATAGTGGGTTCGAACCCCACTGTCGCCAGCCCTGAAGATTGTTTTCAATCGTTTCCCATTTTCACACCAGGCAAATGCTGGGGCTGTACCTTAATTAAGGCCATGGTATCACTTTCTTCCCGCTCCTAGACCTTTCCTATCCCATCGTCGCCATAAGACCTAACTGTGTCGATGCAACATAAAACATACAAATCAACAACATACCGATCAAGGAATAATTAGCCAGCCTTGCGGAGTGAAGATTTCTCGAGTTTAGTGCTGGCACTGTTTCTCGCGAGAAATTTCGAGAGATGTCGAGAGTGTTGTCCCCACATTGTGTGGCGAGGAGCGTATCATAGGCCTACAGGTAGCCGGAGCTTAACGTTGTTTGTGCCGAGTATGCGAAGAGCAACCACGGGCGTTTTCCATTCCGTAAGTACGTACCAACAAGCAAATATGGCATTCATTTCTACTGAGGTCTATTTTGATGCAGTATAACATAATTATAAAGGATACAAATTCTGGCATTGTATATAGCAGTAAGTACACGAATGAGTAGACTAAGTACAGAAACTGACGGCTACTGTAGGTGTACATCGTTATCACTCATAATTTATTAGATCAGTCTAAACTAAGCAGGCATCGCGAGCAGACGTGCTGAGTGGAGTGTGAGAGGTGAGTGGAAGATGGAAGTGAAGAGGAAGATGATTGGTGTGGAACGATATCGGGTAGTTATCGTAAGATGGCAGGGGAGAGGAAAGAAGGAAACCGCCAAGAGTGAAGGAGGTAAAGTGGAAATAAGATGGAACGGTGAGATGATATTGGCGGTAGCGGTGATTATGGTACTGCTAGTTATAGGGGGTGTGGAAGTAAACCCCGGCCCGACTTCCAGTGGCAACCTGAGCTGGGAAGATGTGGAGGTCATAAGGAGGGAGGTAAAGGAGGTTGTGGAAGAAGTATGCCCATTTGAGCAGATTAAAAATATGATGCAGGAACAAGTGAAAGAAATTGAAAATATCAGCCAATGGATCCAGGAAAAACAGACGAAACAACGAACAAAATAGGCCTCAACGAGAGAGAAACTGTGACACTCAAGGTAAAAATAAGGAATATGGAAGAAGAGATGGTGAAGCCGAAGGCAGAAATAGAAGACAGTAGCCAAGAACGCAGGAAGAAATGCTTATTTATATATGGATTGCCGGAAGAAAAAGGAGAGGTCAAAGTGTTGACAATCTACAAAGTTGTAGAAGTCATCCAAGAAAGAATGAAAGTTAACTTTAGTGAAGTGGATATAGACGATGTGGAAAGAATAGGTAAAACACAGGGTAACAGGCCGATAAAAGTGAAGTTTTTTGCCACCCTGATGGCGGAAATAGTGATAAGAAGTGCGGGTAATCTACGGAGTACAAAAATTTTGG
Organism: Anabrus simplex; assembly: GCF_040414725.1. NCBI lineage: Eukaryota > Metazoa > Arthropoda > Insecta > Orthoptera > Tettigoniidae > Anabrus > Anabrus simplex. The sequence goes on from NC_090266.1 coordinate 681,815,456, forward strand.
ATTAAAAGAGACGTGAGACGAGAAGAGAAGGGGTTAAGAATATAAATACCCTAAAAAAACATTTGGTGAGGGTCAGACTTCAAGGATTAAGAGCTTATATTAAGGGTCAACAATTAGTGGTAATCAATGGCCGATGGATCAGATTTTGGTCAGTGACGAAATTACAGGAATTGGAAGAGAATTTGAAACAAGAAATAATGGGGAAAAGAGTGGAAGAAAGGCAAGTTAGACACAGCAAGGTTGGAGAAGACGGACACGGTGATGAGAAAAACCAAGGGAAACAGGAAGTTGAACAAGGAAAAGCAGGGAGAAGAGCATAGTGAAAAAGAAATAGCAGTGGACAACGGGGTGAGAATAGGAAGGTTTAGGAATACAGCTATGGACATAGACAGAGAAGAGGAAAGGCAGAGAAGTGAACACAGTGAAGGAATGGAAGTGCACAGTGAAAAGGAAACGTCAGCAGAAACCAGGCAGAGAATATAACTGTTTATGAACAAAGGTAGGAGCAAGAGCTTAAGGGACATGTGAGGAATGAAAAAAATGATGAGGGTATAGTAACAAGAAGTAAAATCTCTAATAACGATAGTAAGTAAGGGAATAGTGGTTGAAAGCATGGTGGTAATATAAGGAAAGATAGTTAAATAGATTTAGATCATATGTTTCGAAACTTTATAGTTTGGTTTGTGAAGACGGAAGAAATCACAGTGGAGGTGAGGATTTGATATGGTTAAGGGAAGGGTATGGTATTTTAATTGAATATACTTTTAGCAAGTTAATGGTAGATGGGTATGTGAAGATTGTGGTTGTAGATTTGAAATGATTGTTGAGTAGTGAAAAAAAAGATGGTTAAGTTAATGGTTGACCTGTGTCATTATTAACTGTATGCTAATTGTAATTGTAATGTATAGTGAGTTTGATATGGTATATGATCAAGAGATTGGTATGATAAATTAAGTGAGCCTGGAATTTAAATGATGACTATGAAAGGTGGTTATGAGTTTGAAGATACAATGAAGGTTGGCTGAAAGGTGGTTGGAGGGTTTTCATGGCGTGATCAGAGTTATGATGGGTGAATGATAAGAGAGGTAGTGAAATTTAGTTGGTACTTATGGGAGATTTATTAGCAAGCTAATGATGGTTAAGAGAAGGGTTTAGTATTTTAAGTGAATATACTTTCAGCTGCAGTCGCTTAAGTGCGGCCAGTATCCAGTATTCGGGAGATAGTAGGTTCGAACCCCACTGTCGGCAGCCCTGAAAATGTTTTCCCGTGGTTTCCCATTTTCACACCAGGCAAGTGCTGGGGCTGTACCTTAATTAAGGCCACGGCCGCTTCCTTCCCACTCCTAGCCCTTCCTTGTCCCATCGTCGTCATAAGACCTATCTGTGTCGGTGCGACGTAAAGCAACTAGCAAAAAAAAGTATGTAAAGGTTGTGGTTGTAGATATGAAATGATGCTTAAAAGATGGGTATGGTAATTTGAGTGAACGTGGAGTGTGATTGTTATTGGGATTGGAAAAGCATAGTGCACCTAGTGGTTCAGTGTGGTTTTGATAGATGTGATTGAGTGATTGTTGCTAACTGTATTTGAAATGAACAATGAATACAGAAGGGAGATTATATAGTGATTAAGTGTGATTTTGATGGATGTGATGATAGACAAGTAAACTTGAATTATATGAGTTTTTATTTTGAGTGATTGTTGATAAGAGTGAGAAGGGTCAAAGATGAATGGATAATTGAATGTGAGCGAGTTGATGGTATATAGTAAGTGAGTTGAAGAGTGGAAATCAGTGTGATATTAGGGCTGGTAGGTGTTCAGTTGGTCAAGTTTGGCGGCCAAGTATGATAAATTTATTTAGTTATTAAAAGTTGGATGATGGTATAAATTGATATGTGATTATGGTTAGTATATGCAGAGTGTGATTGAAAGAGAGATGTAAAGGGAGCTAGTGATGCATAGTTGATAAACTATGGGTTCGGTAATATGGCAAGGAGTTAGATAATTATGGTATAGTGAATAATGAGAGGTAACAAGAAAGCAGAACATTGCACAAGGTAGAAACATGAAGATAATGTAGGACACAAACTCGGCAGTGACGTAACATGATGACTGTGCAGCAAGTGGTAGTAGATCGTGTGAGGAGAAGTAGGTGTGGAATGTTATGACTTGCTGTGTCAGTCAGGAGAGGTGGAGGAGGGTATTGTCCTCCATATGGGTGGCCTTGTGCCGGTGTGCCGTACTGCCTTATTTCATTTTAATTTTGCCAATGTAATTTTGCCTTTCCACGAACCTACTACGCTGGCGTAGCAGGGGGAGAGGTGATACTCCCAGGTGGCGCATAGGGGGGTCCTAACCGGCTTGCCGGCGGACTTGAGGGAAATAAAATACCTCTCGCGGACCAAACACACTACCCCCTGCGGGTGGGGGACGCACATGCAGAATTCACCCGCGGTATCCCCTACTTGTCGTAAGAGGCGACTACAAGGGGCTCTCAACTTGGGGAGTGTGGGTTGGCGACCACGGGGCCCTTAGCTGAGTCTTGGCATTGCTTCCACTTACTTGTGCCAGGCTCCTCACTTTCATCTATCCTGTCCGACCTCCCTTGGTCAACTCTTGTTCTTTTCCGACCCTGACGGTAATAGAGCATTCGAGGCCTAGGGAGTCTTTCATTATCACGCCCTTCGTGGCCCATTCCTTTCTTCGTCCGTTACTTCACTTTCCGAAGTGACGGATCCCTTCTTGTTTCTTCTTTTTTCTCTCTATCTACCCCCTGTGGGTGGGGGACGCAGAAGGAAAATACACCTACGGTATCCCCTGCCTGTAGTGAGAGGCAACTAAAAGGGGCGACCAAGGGATGATTGAACCAGAACCATGAAACTACTTGTGGTTATTACCATCACGCAGGGAACACCATGGGTCGCCTTTACTTGCGAGTAGTACCACTCTGTTCGGTACTCAATAGTTTTGTGATTCGTAGCAGTCCTGGGGGGTTCGCTGTGGGTTTCCAGTACCTGTGATTAATACCGCTAAATGCGGAACACCACGGATTTGGGCGTTGCCTGTGATTAGTACCATTATGTGAGACACACCACGGGTCGGGGCGTTGACTCTGGTTACTAATACAATATGAGCGACACCGTGGGTCTTCATTGCCTATGTTTAGTACCCACTATGTGAGGAACACCACGGGAATACCGGCGCCCGTGATCAGTACACCTAGGTGGGGAACACTTATGGGTTTGCGTTGCTTATGAGTGGCGACATTTTGTGAGAAATACCAGCGGTCTGCGTTACCTGTACGATGTAGAATACTTGTGGGTAGTACCATAATGTTTGGAACACCGTGAGTTTACGCTACCTTTGATTAGTACCGCAACTTGTGAAATACCATGGTTCTGCTTTACTAGCGATATGTGCCATTATGAGGGACCGTTGACATGGATATTGAACCCCTTTCGACAAGCATCACCGATCCAGGATTGTGCTTTTGAAGCAGCCCCTTGGTCAGTAATATTGTTTCTGGGATTGTGCGGTATTGCGGATCAGATCCACTGATTGTTTTAAATTCATATTCATTGTTCATCATCACGTTTTGAATTCTGGTCATTGGATGAATTTTGTACATTTAAATTGCATTTCGTCTCATTTCATACCATAGGGGCCGATAACTTCGATGTTAGGCCCCTTTAAGCAACAAGCATCATCATCATCATCAATTTTACCTTTTTGTCATTTGTTCATATAATTGCTGTACTAGCATGGCTATCGGTTCTGCGGGAGGGAGTAGTCCGTGGGCCATTTGTCAGCAGGTGCCAAATATTTTATGAGAATTTATTTTGTGTGTGTGTTTGTATAAGAGCTTGTCTAGGTCAGGCATTATTATTTTTCTTCATTAGCGGATCAATAATGGTAGTAAATCCTGTAGATCTGGAGGAAAATAAAGATGTAATACTCGCTGGCAGATTTAGTGGGTGGTCTGCAGGACTGCAGCTCCACCCCCCCCCCCCCGGTTCTTCACATGTAATTTACACGAAGCAACATAACATATCGTCGTTGCCGGGACAAAACCTCCTATGTGATAATATTTTTGGAGAATTTTTGGAGATACACTGACTCGCAGCACATACATTATGAAGAGCGAGAATGCCTTGACAATATTCACGCAATATTGCACCTTAGATGACAGAACCTTACCGGCCAAAGTTCTAAGCTAAAATATTTCACATGGGAGGTTTCGTCCCGGCAGCGACGATATTCAATAGGGAAATACTGCCAATCCGTTCTGCGAGTTCCTTTAACACTTGTTTTTCAACTCTGGAATAGCGCAATAATTTAATGCTTCTCTTCACATGATAATGTCCTATGATTCCACTTCCCTCTCTTGGAAGTGCCGGGGCATGGCTCTGTTATCTGGCCATAAGGCGTTGAATCTGCTTCCCACCAACCCCACTCTAGTGGTCTGCATGCATTGCAGATCAGTGTGTCTTATTTGTTGTCCACCGATCGCGATAGTAGTTCTAATAACAACATGTGTATTGTTAACTCAGTGCAGTTTTTAAAACTATCAAACTTAATAGTTTAACCCTAAATGTAAAGTGTGATATTAAAGCTCGAGGAAGACCTGCTGCGGAATTGAAAATCTCCCAGACTGGTAAGAGCCATGACAAAGAGCACACAAGAATATTCAATCCAGATGTATATAGTAAACATGAATGGTTGTGTGGGTGCGAAGTTTAAAATGCACTTTTGTTTCCCATGCCTTATTTTTGGAAGTGCCAGTGAAAGAACAAACAGTGCGTGGATTGATGCAGGAGTTCGTGATCTGAAGAGACTTAGTGATAAAATAAGGAAACATGAAAAATCAGCGAAAGATGTGAACAGTGTGCTAGACTTAGCTCTTCTATTTTCGATAGTTGCGCGCCAGAGTTTAAGTAAGGCCTATGAGGAATCTGTACAGCGTCATAACAATGAAGTAAGCAAAAATCGGCAAGTACTATCCAGAATAATAAACTGTATTAAGTTTTGTGGGTCAAACGAACTGGCGTTGAGAGGACATGACGAGAGGCCAGACTCCGAGAATAGCCCCTGTGGGTACGGGACGTAGATGAAAAATACACCCACGGTACCCCTGCCTGTCGTAAGAGGCGACTAAAAGGGGCCCAATGGGCTCTCAACTTGGGAGCGTGGGTTGGCGACCACGGGCCCCTTAGCTGAGATCTGGCATTGCTTCCACTTACTTTTGCCAGGGTCCTCACTTTCATCTATCCTGTCCGACCTCCCTTGGTCAACTCTTGTTCTTTTCCGACCCCGACGGTATTAGAGCATTCGAGACCTACGGAATCCTTCATTTCCACGCCCATGGCCCTTGCCTTTCTACGTCCGTCACTTCATTTTTCGAAGTGACGGATCCCTTCTTGTTTCTTCCTTTTTCTCTGTCTACCCTTGTGTGTGAGGGATGCAGACGAAGGATACACCCACGGTATCCCCTGCCTGTCGTGAAAGGCAACCAAGGGATGATTATATTAGAACCATGAAACTACTTTTGATTAGTACCATCACGCGGGGAACACCATGGGTTGCCTATACTTGCGAGTAGTACCACTATATTAGGTACGAAATAGGTTTGTGATTAGTAGCAGCAGAGAGTGGGTCACTGTGGGTTTCCAGTACCCGTGAGCCGTACCCTTGTGAGCAACACCACGGGTCTGGGCGTTGCCTGTGATTAGTACCACATATGAGCGACACCGTGGGTCTGCGTTGCCTGTGCTTAGTACCCACTATGCGAGGAACACCACGGGAATACCGGCGCCCGCGATTAGTACACCTAGGTGAGGAACACCATCGGTTTACGTTGCCTATGTGTGGCGCCATTATGTGAGAAACACCATAGGTCTGCGATACCTGTACGACGTCCAATACATGTGAGTAGTACCATCATGTGTGGAACACCGTGAGTCTACATTACTGTTAATTAGCACCCCAACAAGACAAATACCATGGTTCTCCTTTACTAGCAACAAGTACCATTATGCGAGGCCGTTGACCTGTATTTTGGACCCCTTTAGGCAACAAGTATCCTTGATTCAGGATTGTGCTTTAGAAGTGGTCTTTTGGTCAGTAATACTATTTTTATGGTAGTTTTTGGGTAAGATCCACTGATTCTTTTAAATTCATATCCATCCACCCATTCTTCATGCCATTTTCTTAAATTTTGGTCAGTGGATGTTTTAAAAACTTTTAATTTGTCATTTCATTTCGTACCATCAGGGGCCGATGACCTAGATGTTAGGCCCCTTAAAACAACAAGCATCATCATCATCATACTCCTAGAATCCTGGTCTATTTCTGAATTTAATTAAATACACGAGTGAACTAGGCTCTGTTTTTAAGTCACATCTCGAGAGTGCTTCGTGTTTCAATGGAACATCGAAAATGATCCAGGAAGAATTGTTGCAGTGTATGCTGGAGGTATGCAGAGATGCTATTTTGCAAGAGATATCCGAGTGTGAATTTTTAGCAATCGTGGCCGACGTGTCGGATGAATTTCAGCTTGTTCTTGTGCTAAGGTACTTTGCTTCGCAAGGTAATGGTGCAGAACGGTTTTGGGGATTTTTTAATCCTTCTGGTCAAAATGCAGAGGATCTTTCAGATTGTACTCTTTCCCAGCTTGGCGTTATTCTGAAAGATAAGAAGAATTAACTCATTGCCCAGACGTACGATGGCGCGTCTGTAATGAATGGTGCCGTCAGTGGCATGCAGACGAGAGTTAAGGAAGCGTACCCGAATGCCCATTTTATACATTGCTTTGCACACCAACTTACACTGACTGACAGAGCAAATGCAACACCAAGAAGGAGTGGTCAGAACTTGATGCCAATTGCAGGGTAGACTGACGTCACTGAGGTATGCTCATGATGTGAAATGCGCCGCTGTGCTGCGCACGTAGCGAACGATAAATGGGACACGGCGTTGGCGAATGGCCCACTTCGTACCGTGATTTCTCAGCCGACAGTCATTGTAGAACGTGTTGTCGTGTGCCACAGGACACGTGTATAGCTAAGAATGCCAGGCCGCCGTCAACGGAGGCATTTCCAGCAGACAGACGACTTTACGAGGGGTATGGTGATCGGGCTGAGAAGGGCAGGTTGGTCGCTTCGTCAAATCGCAGCCGATACCCATAGGGATGTGTCCACCGTGCAGCGCCTGTGGCGAAGATGGTTGGCGCAGGGACATGTGGCACGTGCGAGGGGTCCAGGCGCAGCCCGAGTGACGTCAGCACGCGAGGATCGGCGCATCCGCCGCCAAGCGGTGGCAGCCCCGCACGCCACGTCAACCGCCATTCTTCAGCATGTGCAAGACACCCTGGCTGTTCCAATATCGACCAGAACAATTTCCCGTCGATTGGTTGAAGGAGGCCTACACTCCCGGCGTCCGCTCAGAAGACTACCATTGACTCCACAGCATAGACGTGCACGCCTGGCATGGTGCCGGGCTAGAGCGACTTGGATGAGGGAATGGCGGAACGTCGTGTTCTCCGATGAGTCACGCTTCTGTTCTGTCAGTGATAGTCACCGCAGACGAGTGTGGCGTCGGCGTGGAGAAAGGTCAAATCCGGCAGTAACTGTGGAGCGCCCTACCGCTAGACAACGCGGCATCATGGTTTGGGGCGCTATTGCGTATGATTCCACGTCACCTCTAGTGAGTATTCAAGGCACGTTAAATGCCCACCGCTACGTGCAGCATGTGCTGCGGCCGGTGGCACTCCCGTACCTTCAGGGGCTGCCCAATGGTCTGTTTCAGCAGGATAATGCCCGCCCACACACTGCTCGCATCTCCCAACAGACTCTACGAGGTGTACAGATGCTTCCGTGGCCAGCGTACTCTCCGGATCTCTCACCAATCGAACACGTGTGGGATCTCATTGGACGCCGTTTGCAAACTCTGCCCCAGCCTCGTACGGACGACCAACTGTGGCAAATGGTTGACAGAGAATGGAGAACCATCCCTCAGGACACCATCCGCACTCTTATTGACTCTGTACCTCGACGTGTTTCTGCGTGCATCGCCGCTCGCGGTGGTCCTACATCCTACTGAGTCGATGCCGTGCGCATTGTGTAACCTGCATATCGGTTTGAAATAAACATCAATTATTCGTCCGTGCCGTCTCTGTTTTTTCCCCAACTTTCATCCCTTTCGAACCACTCCTTCTTGGTGTTGCATTTGCTCTGTCAGTCAGTGTAATTTGATAATGGAGAGAGCTGCTAATCAAAACACGAAAGAAAGAATATTTTTTGCAAATTTGTCTTCAATACCGGCATTCTTTTCCCGATCACCCAAAGGAGTGTCTGTTTTAGATTCTTGTGTGGCTAAAAGGATACCTGCTGCTGGAGCCACAAGATGGAAGTTTAAACCGAGAACAGTCAATACTGTATTCGAGAAAAAGGATGCTTAAATAGATTGCTATGAACTACTGATATAATCTTAGTCTTCAAGTGATATCACAATCAGAGAAGCATCGGATTTGTACAAGTACCTTCAGGATGAAGAGTCCAACTTCTGGCTGAAATTCTTTCATCATATCATGCCTCGTATTGATATTTTATACAATCAACTTCAAAATCGGCAGGCAGATGTAGCAAAAATTCCTTGCCATGTTTCAAACTTTGTTAAAACTGTTAATGATGTGAGAAATACAACACTGGACTCCAACGAAAATTCTGAAACCGTAAATGTAAACAAACGACGACATGTTCAGGAAATTGCGACAAGAGTGTCTAAGGCCAAAGAAGCCTGTGGTGTCATCATAACCAAGGCAAATAGCCGGTTTCAATTTACAAATCATTTCCAAGTGTTAACTCTGGTGATTCCATCATATTTTTCTACCTTCAAATCAGATTTCCCTGAGAAAGAGCTAAATGACTGTGTACGACTTTTTCCTACTTTTGACAAAGAAAAACTACAAACTGAACTATCAGTTTTATACTCCAAAGAAGAATTCAGATTACTGCCTGGTGCTATCCAGCTGCTTCAGACCATCATCTCGAACAATCTTCAGTCATCGCTTTCAGAAGTAGTGAAACTTCTTCGCATTGCAGCAACTCTGCCAACTACCACGAGTGAACCAGAAAGGTGATTCTCAACCATGAAGAGGATAAAAACGTACCTTCGCAGTACTATGGGTGAAGAAAGACTGACAGCTCTGGCAATGCTGTCAATAGAAACTATCAATGAGAAGGTTATCAACATATTTTCAACATACAAGTCTCGCCGAATGCAGCTCATCTATAAATAAGGTAAAATTCAGTCATTATACATGCAGCCCCTCCTAGGGTTAAATTCACGAGCCGCCACTGGTAATACTACATTCCTAATTTATCAGACCCCCACATTCAATATCCATTTGACTAATGCTTGTGTTTATCGACATGGTGGTGAAGAAAATAATTACTTACTATCTTATAGAGTTTTCGCGTCATAATTAGGTACTTTCGTATATGACGGTGCAATGTGTAATTTTGTCTTCTAATTGTAGGTGACAAAGCTTAAGACGATGTCCGAAACGTATCGTAAGTCGTAGACGTGGGATTATTTTCAAGAAATGCAACATAACGCAGCCTGCTGTGTTGTTTATTCAAAAGAAGTAAAATACGTCAGCAGAAATACTTCTGGGATGATCCGACACTTAAAAACACACAATACCGAAAGAGGTGGCCTTGCGGTTAGGGTCGCGCAGCTGTGAGCTCTCATTAGGGAGGTAGCGAGTTCGAACCCCACGATCGGTAGCCCTGAAGATCCACGGTTTTCTATTTTTTTTGCTATTGGCTTACGTCGCATCGACACAGATAGGTCTTACGGTGACGATGGGACAGGAAAGGGCTAGGACAGGGAAGGAAGCGGCGGTGGCCTTAATTAATGTACAGACCCAGCATTTGCCTGGTGTGATAATGGGAAACCACGGAAAACCATCTTCATGGCTGCCGACAGTGGGGTTCGAACCCACTGTCCCCCGAATACTGGATACTGGCCGCACTTAAGCGACTGCAGCTATCGAGCTCGGTGGTTTGCTATTTTCACACTAAGCAAATGCTGGGGCTGTACATTAAGGCCACGGCCACTTCCTTCCCATAGTGATGGTCAGTCTGAGACGAGGTCTCGAAATTTCACGAGAATAGCGCAGGTACTATTTCTGTCGAGAAAATTCGAAAGATCTCGAGAGCGTTGTCCCCGCATTGTGTGGCGAGCAGTGTGTCGTTGGCTTACAGGTAGATGTAGCTGAATGTTGTTTGTGCCGAGTATGCTAATAGCCAACCACGGGCCTTATCCATTCCATAAATACATGTCAACAAGCCACTAGGGCGTTCAATTCTACCGAGGTCTATTTTAACGCAGTGTAAATTATAATAATTGTATGCAGCAGTAAGTACACGAATGAGTAGGCTAAGTACGGAAACTAACGGCTACTGTAGGTACACCTACCTGGGTATTAGAGGCGTGCATTATGCGAACTAGAGACTGGGCAAGATGCGCCTTGCTGTATATGCAACCACCATTACGCATGAGTTGAACTTGTAATCTAAAATGCCTCCAATTCTTCTTACAGGTTGTCAGACCCCACATTCAATATCAAGTCCTCTCAGTTTTAATTACTGCGTTGATGGGGTGAAAGTTCCTTTTGGGGATCATTGTAAGTATCTAGGTGTTAATATGAGGAAAGATCTTCATTGGGGGTAATCACATAAATGGGATTGTAATTAAAGGGTATAGATCTCTGCACATGGTTATGAGGGTGTTTAGGGGTTGTAGTAAGGATGTAAAGGAGAGGGCATATAAGTCTCTGGTAAGACCCCAACTAGAGTATGGTTCCAGTGTATGGGACCCTCACAAGGATTACCTGATTCAAGAACTGGAAAAAATCCAAAGAAAAGCAGCTCGATTTGTTCTGGGTGGTTTCCGACAAAAGAGTAGCGTTACAAAAATATTGCAAAGTTTGGGCTGGGAAGAATTGGAAGAAGGAGAGCTGCTCGATTAAGTGGTATGTTCCGAGCTGTCAGCGGAGAGATGGCGAGGAATGACATTAGTAGACGAATAAGTTTGAGTGGCGTTTATAAAAGTAGGAAAGATCAAAATATGAAGATAAAGTTGGAATTCAAGAGGACAGACTGGGGCAAATATTCATTTATAGGAAGGGGAGGTAGGGATTGGAATAACTTACCAAGGGAGATGTTCAATAAATTTCCAATTTCTTTGAAATCATTTAGGAAAAGGCTAGGAAAACCACAGATAGGGAATCTGCCACCTGGGCGACTGCTCTAAATGCAGATCAGTATTGATTGATTGATTGATTGATTGATATGTTTGCCGATATTTTGGTGACGAAGTGACGAAGGAAATAATTCCTTACTGTGCTATAGAGTATTCGCGTCATGATTAGGTACTTCGGTATATGACGGTGCAATGTGTAATTGTGTCTAATTGTACGCGACAAGTTTAAGACGAAATACGAAACGCAACGTAAGTCGTGGTTGTCGGTTATTTTGAAGAGATGGCACAGCCCGCTGTTTTGTTTGTTCAAAAGAAGTAATGTACGTCGGCAGAAATAATTCTGGGATGACCCGGCACGTACAATCACACAATATCAATGAAGGGGAATCGTCGCAGAACACCTCCGGCTCGGTCTGCATCTCAAGAAGCTACCCTGTCGACAACAATTGCGAGGTATCCAGGTAGGTGTACATCCTGTCTGCAGTTATTAACAGATTATGAGGGTTATTCAGCTAAGATGACCACCTGGAATAACTTATGAACCGTTTAAGGTACTGACAATGTGTTTTCACTTTCGTTAATGGTATTAAGGGGTTGATATTTTAACATGCACTACTTTCCTAGGCTTGTGACAAAATTTATCGATACACACGTTTCTATATTAAAACTGCTGATTATATACTGTCATGCCTACACTCGTAGTCACTAGAATTCTGTTTTCACTTTCGTTAAGAGTTTTAAATGTAATAGTTGAACATGTAATACATTTCCATGCTTTTGACAAAATTTATCGGCTCACACGTGTCCATATGAAAACTTTATTTCATGCAATAACTGCTTGTGATATACTATCAAGCTTACACTCGTAGTTACTGACTGTCTCCTGATTGTCTGCAATGACCACAACCAGGAATTTCTTCGAAAATTTAGAACTGAGCCCTTCTCTCTCGATTATTTTATATTCACCGTATTGAATTTTAGCGATATCGCATCCTTGTTTCACGTAGCATTGTGAAATTCAGCTGAAAACTAATGGTTTACCATTACCTCAAAACGAATGGTTAACTCAACTAGTCCATCATCCTTTTATGCCTTCGAATTCCCAACCTTTGTTCCTTGTAAACAAGGGCTTATTCATTTCTGGATGAATCACGTCGTTTGCAGCGTCAGTAAGGAAAACAAGGTCATCCTCCCTAGTCAGCATACCTTGCATCGCATGCCCTGTCGAAACAATTGGAGCAAAGCTGGGACATTTTAGATTACACGATCCACCCATGTGCAATGGTGGTTGCATATGTAGCAAGACACATCTCGCCCCGTCTCAAGTTTGAATAATGCACGCCTGTTAGTATCCAGGTAGGTGTACACCCTATCTACAGTTATTCAAAAATTATGTAGGGTTATTCAGCTAAGATGTCCGCCTCAAATAAGTCGCGAACGGTTTAAGATACCGACATTCTGTTTTCACTTTTGTTAATGGTATCAAGGGGCACATAGTTGAACATGTAGTACCCTTTTCCAGGGTTTTTACAACATTTTTCGGCATACACATTTCCATTTGAGAGTCTCAAGATCGGTGACATTAGTCTCGAGCGAGAGCATTGCCCATCACTACATCGAGCCCCAGTAGTCCATTTCTGCGTAAAGAGACTATGATCCGACGGTAGCAGCGTGATGGTAGTCAGAATTGTCGGCGGAATAGTGCGGAGCAGATTGATCGACACCAGTAAATCAGGACCATCTTCAAGCCAATGGTTGCACGGCAGTGGAGAATTAGGCCCTTGCAGGTGAAGCTTAGCCTGACGACTACCACTGGAGAAAAGACACCTGCCCATGGCGAGATGGTGATGGAATTCTTTGTTGGACAGAGGACAGTGAAGCACAGGTTTCTTATGGCAGACATAGTGGATGAGATAATAATCAGATTGCCTTCCTGAATGGGCATAAAATCATCCTGTAGATGAGCTCCAACATGCTTTGGTATGAGGATGAAGAAATTGGTAAGCAACCAACTCAGGGAATATATTTTTTTTCGCCAGGTACAGCTGAGAGACGACCGCACCATCCCAGCTAGGACCAGATGGACGCAGACGGCGAACACTAAGATCCCTGCCGAAGCATCACTGTGGTGTTTGTTGTATACAAGGAATCGGTATACAGAAAACACAACATAAATTTATTGTTTCAATCAGTTTTTTCCAATATGTACATAAATGCAACTAAATTTTCTTGAAGCTGGATGAACTTGTGCGCAATCAATGATAGTATTACTGCAGACTGAGGGTCTGTGGAAATATACACTTTATATACATGAGAGTGTATATACACACACGAATCTATCTTGCGGAGATAGTCTGTCAATTAAGAGAGAGTGCCCAAGATAGTCGAAAACTATCTGCCTTGAAGAATTACAAGTGTAACTTGCAATGAAAGTTCGTACTAACAGAATGCTAGTAGTCGCCGTAGGCTTGTCAGGAGCTGACATAAATGTTCACAATTAGTAGAATACTAATGTTAATGTCGGAGCCTAAGTGAGGACTGTGGGATGAGTAGAATACTGACATCTGGGCTCGACGTGGCTACAGGAAGCGGGAGGTGAGGCAGTGTCTAGAGGTGATACCTCACAACCAGAATTTCAGTCCACCTGTTCGACACACATGTTTAAGAGGGATAGCCTCCGTGTTCGACTTGCAGTGTAATCTGGCGTTAGACACTGAGGAGTCCTCGTAAGGAGCGGAATGGAGCGTCCTTTTATAGCGCTGGCTGACGTCACAAGCAAGCGCACTGCAGTACCTCGTAGAGTCTGGAAAGATCCGGGCTGCGGCGTGTTGCGGAGCTATCGGGCGCAGAGCTGAGATTGCGAAGGACACACAACACCCTTCCCTCCTAATTACGCCGATACGGCGTGAAGCGGCGGCGGCGCTGGTGGCGGCAGCGATGCTGGACAGGAGAGTCGGCCGTCTCTGTTGTGGTGTCCGGAGCCTGGACTGGGCGAAGGGGCGCAGAATCGTCCTGAAAGGAACCCATGTTGATTAAGTGATCTAGAGCTCGTTCAGCCTCTTCTGACCTGATTGTGTCAGCAAGCCAAGAATTACATACATACATACATACATACATACATACATACATACATACATACATACATACATACATACATACATTTCCTTAAATCAAGATCTATGTACAAGGATCTGGGTTCCAGGGAAGTTCTCAACTCATGAGTCAAATGTTACCCAATTGCAACAGACAAGTTTTAGGGAGGAAGGGGGTCTGAGATTGCTCTTGGTAAACTGTCAGAGTGTAGTAAATAAACAATTAAAATTCGGTACATTGATTTAATCTTATGAGACTGATGTGGTGATAGGAGTGGAATCGTAGTTAAGAGAATGGGTGTGTAATAGAGAAGTATTTCCAGAAGGGTATACAGTCTATCGTAGAGACCGAGGAGATTAAATGGGAGGGGTGTGTTTATTCTGGTGAAGGAAACTTATTGTTCACCGAGATGAAATATTAGGGATAAAATTAGTTTGTGATAATATGAAGGATTTGGGAATTATAGGAACATATAGGCCTGAAGAGAGGAAAGAAACATAGAAATATTTGAGAAAATAATAGATTATACTCATAAAAACAATAATAATGATGTGATAATAATTGGGAGAGATCTAAACTTGCCTGAAGTTGAATGGAATGGAGCTGCAAGTGAAGCCCATGAACAGAAACTGGCAAATAAGTTAATTTCGGAGGGAGAATTTACACAAGTAGGACAAGAACCGACTCGTCTCAATAACTTGCTAGATATATTCGTGGTTAAACCATGGGAAATTGTTGATAAAATGAGGTAATTGAAGGAACAGGTGACCATAAGGCTATAATAATGGATGTAGGACTCGTACCAAAAATGCTTAATAAGAGGGTCACACAAGACAAGAAATTATACAGAAAAACTAAAGTTGATGTATTTGGGACTTACGGTACCTTAAATCACAATTCAGTATTTTTTTGCTACTTGCTTTACGTCGCACCGACACAGATATGTCTTATGACGACGATGGGACAGGAAAGGCCTAGGAAGGGGAAGGAAGCGGCCGTGGCCTTAATTAAGGTACAGCCCCAGCATTTGCCTGGTGTGAAAATGGGAAACCACGGAAAACCTTTTTCAGGGCCACCGACAGTGGGGTTCGAACCCACGATCTCCAGATTACTGGATACTGGCCGCACTTAAGCGACTTCACGATTCAGTTGTTGGATAAGTGAAGGGAGTAATGTGGATACGCTTTGGGCTAAATTTAAAGGAATCATTTGGGAAGGAGAGAACAGATTTGTACCTGTTAAGAAGGGTAAAATGACCTCAGACCCTGTTTATTATACAAGGGAAATTAGAAAATTAAAAAGAAAATGTAGAATAGTAAACAGGAAAATCAAAAAGGGTAGGGAGAATAAAGAAACTAGAAAAAGCTAATGAGGGAACTGAATAGAGTGAAAAAGGAAGCAAAAGAGAATTATATGACTGGCATATTTCAAGAGGGTAATGACCACAAAGGAAAATGGAAAAGCTGTATTCATATATTAGGAATCAGAAAGGAAAAGTAATCCAAATTCCTACAATGGTGGGAGAAGGGGTGAACATTATTCAACAGATACTGAGAAAGCAAATCTATTTAGTAGGGAATTAAGAGATTCAGTAGAAGATTATCAGAAGTTGAAAACCGTAACAGAAGATAGAGAGGGAGAGATGCATAGGGAAAAAAGAAGCGTCTCATTCACAAATGAAGATATTTTTCAGAGAAATCCAACTGCTTCAGCAAGGAAAAGCAGCAGGAAATGATCAAATTACTGGGGAGGTATTGAAGACAATGGTGTGGTACAACGTGCCTTATTTAAAATTTCTCTTTGACAACGTCATAAATAAAAGTGCAATACCAAAGGAATGGAAGGAATATATAATAATACCAATTTATAAAGGAAAGGGCGATAAAAAGAAACCAGAGAACTACAGACCAATCAACCTGACCAGTATAGTTTGTAAAATCCTGGAGAGTTTAATAGCAAAGTATATCAGAGGGATATGTGATGATAAAAATTGGTTCATGAGGAGCCAGTATGGATTTAGAAAGAAATTTTCTTGTGAGGCACAACTGGTGGGATTTCAGCAGGACATATCAGATCAATTGGATTCAGGAGGCCAGTTAGATTGCAGTTAGATTCCAAAGCCTTTGATAGAGTGGAACATGGAATATTATTAAAGAAATTGGAGGGAATAGGATTGGACGTAAGGGTTATACGTTGGATAAGAACATTTCTAAATTCAAGGGTTCAGGAAATCAAAGTAGGAAATAATATACCACAGGAAGAGAAAGTTTGGAAGGGAATTGCACAGGGTAGTATAATCGGTCCGTTACTTTTCTTAATATACGCGAATGATTTAGGGAGCAATACAACATCAAAAATAAGATTGTATGCAGATGACAAATTGTTTATAGGGAAATAAATAACATTGAGGATTGTTCAGAATTACAAAGGGTCCTTGAGAGTATCCAACAATGGGTTGAAGAAAATAATATGAAGGTTAATGGAGGCAAATCAACTGTTACAACATTTACAAACAGGAGCTTTAAAACTGAATTTGAATATACTTTGGATGAGGTAGTTATCCCAAAAATGGCAAGTGCAAATACTTAGGTGTGAGATTTGAAAGTAATTTGCACTGGAATGGTCATGTTGATGACATTTTTGGGAAAGCATACAGATCGTTACATGTCATAATTAGGATACTTAAAGGATGCAACAAAGAATTATAAGAAGTTACTTAAATATGGTTCGTCTATTATTGGAATATGCAAACTGTGTTTGGGATTTTCGCCAAGAATACCTAATAAAAGAAACAGATAGTGTGCAGAGGAAAGCGGCAAGATTTGTAACAGGGGATTTCAGGAGAAAAAGTAGTGTATAAGAAATGTTAGAGTAACTTGGGTGGGAAACTTTACGTAAGAGAAGGGAGAAAACTAGACTTAGAGGATTATATAGAGCCTATACAGGAGAAGAAGCATGGGGAGAAATCCGTGAGAGGCTTCAGTTGGAAAGCAATTATATCGGCAGAACTGACCACATGTATAAAATTAGAAGGGATTTTAGCAGAGGCAATTGGGGTAAATTTTCATTCATTGGGAAGGGCGTGAAGGAGTGGAACAGTTTACCAGGGGTAGTGTTTGATCCTTTTCCAAAATCTGTAGAGATATTCAAGAAGAGAATAAACAGCAACAGAGAAAATCCTAAATGAAATGTTAGAGGGCATTCGACCAGTGCAGCTTATTGTAAATAAAAATGTGTGTGAATAAATTAATTCAATCCCCTGGTCTATGGAGTTTGGACAGCCGAAGTAGGGGACTGCCTGTAGGGGTGAAGTACAGTGGGGACTTCGAGGGCCCTGGGACCGCTACGGTAGCTGTGAAGGCCCTTCAGGAACTCTTGAAAAGTGGTGGCAAAAGGGGCTCTGGTTAAGACGCAGCAGGTCGTTATTCTACTTAGTTTCCAAAATGGTTAATAAATAAATAAATAAATAAATGCAATGTAAATTTTAATCTTATACCAGTTGTATAGTATTATTTGAAGTAATTCCACATACTGTATATGAGTTGACTATGTTTGTAAGTACAGGCGATATTATCAGTAGAATTTTGTAAACAATATAAATTTATTAAGGATGAGCTGTGTGTTTAATAGAAAAAATTGTTGGCCTAAATTGTATAATATTGTATTCTAGGAAAATTTTCTTCTTTTCTTGTTAATTTAAAATTTAGTGCTTGACAATAATATATTTTAGTGTACCATTTGTCACCGAGGTAGACACCTCATTTGCAAATAAAAAGATTTTGATTTTGCATACATACATACATACATACATACATACATACATACATACATACATACATACATACATACATACATACATACATACCATATTCACTCGAGACCTATCCCACTATACTAAGGCTTGCTGATACTAATGCTGGGGACGGAGCGGAGCAGTTGTTGTGACGTCATCACCCGGTAGTACCGAGTGAACTACCGAGTGAATGTCCTGACGCGGGACGTTTAAACACGTTATAGGTATGGCACTGCGAAGGTATTGCATCCCCCTATTAATACCTTTCTCTCACAACGTAACAACTGTAAATAACTGCATATATATTCACTATAATTGTTATATACGTAACTGCTAGGGAGTAGGAGGTAGTATGTGGAATAAATGTTACTAACTCGTATAGTTAAATCATTCGAATAGTGAAAACAGTATGGCGCATATCTACCGAAAGGGTTTGTATACAAGGGGATTGGAAGTTAACAGGAAAGTAATGTATTAACAATTATTTCGTAAGTTCATGTGATACGGCACACTGTTAATGAGAAGAATAACCTGAATATAAAGAATCTTATCAGAATATAATGAAAAACACTGACATAATTTCATCTACAGAATGACAAAAGTAATTTCGTAAATGAACGTTAAGTGGAATGTCCTTCTTTGCAAATGTGATTACAAAACATATCTGACAACATATCCCAATGCCAAACAGCTATCAGTAGAATGCTTCTATAAATACAGTTATTATATTATATTATATTATATTATATTATATTATATTATATTATATTATATTTGATGTGCCACCACCCGTCGCGTTTGTGCGGCCACAAAATTTGCACTTTGCGTGTTTCCTATTATCAGTGATGTCAAAAAACTGCCAGGCATCCGACGGTTTTCGTGGCATTTGTGGAACAACGTTCTGTAAAAATTTCTTTAAATTCCTTTAAATGTTCTAAAAATATAACTACTATCTAGGAATATGTTTAAATATCACACTAACACCACAAATATAATCTAACAGACTTTACATTATCTACAAAACATAACAAGCGTAGGAAATATATACGTACATTCGAAACACACAGATTGAATACAGGTACTTTCGTACGTGTGTTGTGCGCTACACTGTGCTCAGGTCCTCCGCGAGTACTCGCAGTTGTAAGCGGAGGGGATCGGTGGTGCGCTCTACCGCTACAACCGGATTACTCATCGGTATTACTCGCTCCGTCCCCACCTCTAGCGGATACTATCATAACATTTCGTTAGCAGCTGAGTACGTGCCCTAATTCCTCTTGCATTTCAACTTGCTGTCTTCGCAGTATATAATCCTACCTACACTGCTCTACTTTATAATGTAAATTCATGTCCTCTTGTGAGTCCTCACAACCGCCTTTTATCTTTTTAATACCTCATTTATAAATGTATGTATCCACTTCTTTTAATATATTTACACATAATATTCTTTGACCGCACATAAATTCCGATTCAAGTTCCCTAACCTGTTCCATTTTTAATCACCTACCATAAAAAATTGCATCCCCTTGCTTTAATATCTCTTGATTATTGGCACTTAATAGCTTCCTTCTTACCTTTTCCGTTTCATTACTTTGGCCTATCAAGTGTAGGTCATCAATCATTTTCCCGCAAAATATACGTTGTAAATTATCTTTTTTCTTAATCCACCCCTTATTTTTGTACAATCCCATAAGCCACCACAATAGAACCCCACTCATCATTCTATCCACGTTCCTAATATTTATCTCTGCAACTTGTATTATCTTATTAAATAAACTAAGGGATGCCCTATTCATGCTTTCTTCTACCTGTCTTTGCTTTTGCATATTCTTAATCATCCTTATAATCGCTCTCTGGCTTCTGCTGCCCATTCTATTTCAGACCTCTTGCCAAATGTAGCCCATCCCCACCCTCTCCACATACATTTTAATTTTTGATAGCCAGAACTCAGCATACAAATTTTTCCGTTGTTGTTGGTAAGCCGCTTGCACCACTTCACCCCTTCTCTCTTTTTAAACGCATCCAATAATTAAGTACTCTCTTAACGCATTTCAATTCTATATACTCCCACACATACTCCCCGGCGTTCGCTGTGCACTGCGGTAGTCGCATTACCGCCTTACTAAATTTACAAATAATTTGATTTAATACATCTCTTTTTTTCCTGAAGACCCCATAATTCAGCCCCATGCAAAACTACTTAATACTAATGCCCTCAGTACTAACCTTAATATTTTATAATTTATCCCTGGGAACTTTGACTCTAGAATGTTGACAACTGGGATGGCCGCCCCCTCCCTTCAATTTTACTCTCTTTACTTGATCTTCCCATCCACCTCTTCTGTTTATAATCACTCCTAGATATTCTAACTTACCTACTTCAATCCTCTCTCCGTGAACCACCCATTTCATCTCGTTATTTCTTGCTATATTCTTGCACAATACCATCACCTTTGATTTATTTCCGTTAATTTTCAGGGACCACTTCCTAACACATCCCGAGACCGCATTAAAAATTCCCTGCATCACCTCCCCCCTGTTAAGGTCAGTAGAATCACGTCACCCGCAAAAATAAGTCCTGGGATCTCTAACTCGTTAACCACCGGCGCCACCCTGTTATTTTCTCCGTGCCCTTGCAATATATCGTTTATGAATAATAGAAATAGGATCGGGGAAAACTTGCATCCCTGTTTTAATCCCATTTTACAATCTATCGGACTACTTATTATATTTTCCTCCAGTTTAATGCACCAATACACATTTTGATATATCGCCTCAATCGCTCCTATAATCTTTCTTGACACCACAACCTTCCTAATTTTTCTATTAACGCTCTTCTACTCACTGTATCGAACGCTTTTTCAAAATCTATGGTAGCTAAGTATATTTTACCTCTTTCCCTGCTCAGGTATGTTTCTAGGATCATCTTCACTGTCATTATCTGATGTCCTTCCATCCTTCCTGAAACAAACATGAAAAATTGACAATACCGAATTCTCCTTAGTCCAGTCCCTTAGTCTATTTGCTAGAAATCCTGTGTAAATCTTGCTTAATGAGTCCAGTAAAGTTATCCCCTTATAATTACTCGGGAGGTTTTTGTTACCTTTTTTCTTATAGATTAGGCATATAATCCCCGTTTCCCACAATTTTGGAAATTTACCGCCGTTAAATAATTTTACTAGGCCCTGTATCATTTGCACATGTTTACCTATTTCTTTCCAAAACAGTGTGTACCGAGCTCGATAGCTGAAATCACTTAAGTGCGGCCAGTATCCATTCGGGAGATAGTAGGTTCGAACCCACTATCGGCAGCCCTGAAAATAGTTTTCCGTGGTTTCCCATTTTCACACCAGGCGAATGCTGGGGCTGTAACTTAATTAAGTCCACGGCCGCTTCCTTCCCACTCCTAGCCCTTTCCTGTCCCATCGTCGCCATAAGACCTATCTGTGTCGGTGCGACGTAAAGCAACTAGCAAAAAACCAATGTGTTGATTCCATTACATCCCCCCACCGACCTACTCTTAAATTTACCTATCACCTCAATTACTGTCCGATTCGTTGGCTGAATGGTCAGCGTACTGGCCTTCGGTTCACAGGGTCCTGGGTTCGATTCCCGGCCGGGTCGGGGATTTTAACCTCCTTTGGTTAATTCCAATGGCCCTGGGGCTGGGTGTTTGTGCTGTCCCCAACATCCCTGCAACTCACACACCACACATAACACTATCCTCCACCACAATAACACGCAGTTACCAATACATGGCAGATGCCGCCCACCCTCATCGGAGGGTCTGCCTTACAAGGGCTGCACTCGGCTAGAAATAGCCACACGAAATTATTAATTATTACCTCAATTACTTCCTCTTTTGCAATTTCTTTATCAAGTTTATTAATTGTTACCTCTATATCTCTCTATAAGGCCTTTTCCCCTGTCTATAATTCCATTTGTCCTTCCCTCTTCACCCTTTCTTTAGGAATCGCAGCCAGCTTCTCAGGGTGATTCGATTAGTTTAACGTGGATTCCGAAAAAGAGAAGCAAATGCCGATGTATCGTCTACGACGTTACTTAACTATCCTTCACTTACTTTATCATCTCCATCCGACTTATGTATGGCTTAAATTAATATAATCGAAAGCTTGACATCTTTGCACTAATGCACCTTATCCTAACGTAGAATTCATAAATAAACACCTCAAATTAAATTAAAACGTAGAATTATTTATTATGCAAATCAAAAAATATTCAGGAAGATAAAAATATAATTAGTGTTGGTTATCAAACTCATGAAGATTTAATAAGTCATCGTCTCTTACACTAAGTTCATTTGTAATAGGTGTCTCGAATCTTCTCTGTCTCACTTATTTACATCGAAATTGCATTGGAATTGGCTAAAATCTCAGATACGCTCACCGTTAATTATTTATAAGGTTAGGTCTATACAATCTTATCTTCAGAAAAAATTAATCTACAAAACACCTGCTCACCTCATAACAATTCACTATATGACGTATGTCTATATGAAACTATCACTTCTTATTATGTTAATTTATTTCTTAACTTCTTTCTTTCGGATTCGTGGCGTTATCTCATTCTCAAGTGTATGGTTTCGCAAGCCGTAGGATATAGTTTCATTTTATCTCAGCTCAAAATGCACTGACAGTACCTAACTTTAATCCATCATCTACCATAACAACTTAAAATTAGCATTTACGTGCAAATAACACAGTTAAAATATCATTTACCATATATCAACTTAAATACGTCTGAATAGAATAATAAGATCTCGCATAAGACAACTAATGTAATGGGCAGTTCATTTCTAAAGACATAGTGACCTTCACCTGATTTTTGATCACATAGTAAGTCTAGTTCACTGCATAACTTAATTTGTGCCCTGGTCTGCTTATAAAAATACCGCTGTCTACCTCAAGTTCTATATTATTAGTTCCAAGTCTAATAAGTGGCTTATTCCAAGAAAGATATGTTTTATTTGATGACTGTGATCTATCTTTCTAATTTATACAAGTTGACATACGTTGTAGTTACTATATATCATCTAGTTACTCGATAATCCATATAATTTGACAGTTCAACGCTCCTGTGGTCCTATTTCGCGTCATTATTTCCATTAAATATTCGATGCACTCCATATCTTGCTTCAATTTGACGTAGAATTCCTTTATATTTATTCTTTCATTCATTTCTTCACATAGCACATTACTCTCGTAAATCATTTATTTCAATTGGTACCTCTTGAAATCTTAACTGTTCTTAGCATTAATTACCTATCTTGGCGCATGAATACTTTCTTATACCGTATAAATATTCACACTTGGATCATTAGCTTGCCAATATATCGTAAACTTTCTCTTCTTCGAATGTCGTTCTATGATCAGATAACCTTCCTTAACACAACAACGTATTCCCTAAATGTGTTTTGAATCACATTGCCTTCAATCATATAACACTGTTACTTGGAATAGAGTTCATTTCTAATCCATTCTTATAACACGAATTACAGCATTGGTTATGGCACAATGAAACTTAGACTGGATACTAGTATGGAGCTACTAAATTGGGATTTGCTTATACCTTAAAGAAGAATGCCTGATTCCTTATAGATCGATCTCTAGTGAAATCACTCGCTAGAATATTGTATTGTATTGTATTGTATTGTATTGTATTGTATTGTATTTCATCCAACTGATCATACAGTGATATGGGACACGTCAATAGTCATATTTACAATAACAAAGAATAACACAGTAATATACATGCCATGAGAAATAAAGAGAAATATACAATGTGGTAAAGAGGCAAGATTAAAAAAAGGCGATACATAATTTAATTTTCAAGAGCTAAGTATTCTTCAAGAGAATAAAAACAATGGTTAGAAACAAATTTGAATAATTCTTTCTTAAATTTTGAACATGGTTTTATATTCTTAATGTAGTCTGGCAATTTATTAAATAAATGTACTCCTGCATAACTCAAACTTGATTCATATAGCTTAGTTTTGTGTGGTTCTATGTGCAGACTGTGTCTATTTCTAGTATGATACCGTACCTATGTACATCGGAGTTTATGGTGAAACTGTTTACATTGTCCTTCATATATACAAGTGTATGGAAGATATAAAGGTTAGGCATTGGTAAAATAAAATAAAGTTTAAAGTGTTTCTTGGAGCTTGTCCTCCTGCCGACACCGGCCATTCCTCTTATTACTTTCTTTTGTAACTTAAAGATGACTTCTCTATATCGTGCATTCCCCCATTAAATGGTTCCATAGGTTAGTATGGGATGGACATATGCAAAATACATTATTCAGCAAGCCTTAGAGACTTAAAACTATTTTTCAAAGATATTATCATGAAAAAAATTCTACTAAGCTTTTCCCCTATAAACTCTGTATGTTTTTCTCAGGTTCATGATTCATCCATTCACAAGCCAAGAAACTTTGTTGATGATGAGTACTCAACTATGGTTTCTCCAAATGATATTGGACTAATTTCCATATTTAGATCAATCTTATGGTGAAATCTAATCACAGAAGTTTTCTGTTTACTTAAAATTAATTTATCTTCAAACCAGCTCAGGATATTACTCACTATATTGCCTGCCTTTAATTCTAACCCTTCAGAACTTTCATCAGCTACAAAACAGTAATATCATCTGCAAACAAAGTTAATTGCACTCCTTGAATATCATCGACAATTTGAACGATATCATTAACAAATACTAAACATAATAATGGTCGTAAAACTGACCCCTGTGGAACACCATGATCTATGTTTCTGGCACAGGAATATACATTCTTAATTACATCTTTGCTCAAATCAGTACCGGTATATGATATTCCAACAATCTGTCTCCTATCCCCTAAAGTGATTTGAACCAGTTATAGGCTTTTCCCCGAACTCCATACATGTATAACTTTTCTAAAAGCAATCTGTGGTCAATTATATCAAAAGCTTTTGTTAAGTCTAAGAAGATACCTAAACATGCACCCTTCCCACCTAGTGTGTCATATATCCGTTCAATAAAGTTAATGAATGCCGTGGTAGTTGATCTGTTTTTACGAAAGCCATTTTGGCAACCAGCTAATATATTATGCTTCTCTAAGAATAATAGTCTATCGTACGTAATTCTCTCCAGTATTTTGGAGAATACAGAGGGGAGGCAGACAAGCCTATAGTTACCAGCATCTTCTTCACTACCTTTTTATGTATCGGAACAACTTTGGTTACCTTGAATTTTCTGGAAATTTACCAGTGGTTAGTGACAAATTTAATATTAACAGAGAGGCTTGATTATGTATTGGTAACAGCATTTAATAAGGTAGTTTGAATAACCATCTAAACCAGAAGACTTCTTTTTTTTTGCTAGTTGCTTTACGACGCACCGACACAGATATGTCTTATGGCGACGATGGCACAGGGAAGGGCTAGGAGTGGGAAGGAAGCGGCCGTGGCCTTAATTAAGGTACAGCCCCAGCATTTGCCTGGTGTGAAAATGAGAAACCACGGAACAGAACACTTCTTTTTTCCCATCTGTTTTATTACCTTCTCTATCTCTTGCTCAGTCACAGGAGTAATAAACATGGATGATACGTTCCTGTGAACTGTATTCAAGTTTGTTCTTGTCCGTGATGTTTGAAAATTTTCAGTTAACCTCAAAACTGCTTCTAGAAAATAGTTACTAAAGAATTCTGCAACTTCTTCTGGATCACTGACTTCTTTCCCTGCATTTGTAAGAGTAATATTCTTTTTTAATCGAAATAGAGTACCTTTCTCCCGTTTTATAATGTTCCACATACATTTAGACCTGCTTTTAGAATTTTTTATCTCATTCTCATTATGCAATTTTTGGCAGCCTTCAAAACTTCTCGATATATGTTCTTGTATTTCTCATAATTATCCTTCAATTCAGATGAGGTGTTACTCCCTTTCACATATTTGCTTTATAACCTTAATCGTCTACTTGAACTTCTAATTCCTGCTGTAATCCACCCATTCCTATAAATATTTACAATTACCCTTTTGACTGGTATTGCCACTTGATAATATTAGTCGAACAAACCCAAAAACTCGCTGAAGGCCTCATTAGTTGAGTTATTTCAATATATACTCTCCCAAGTTTCCTTTTTTTTTTTTTTTTTTTTTTTGCTAGGGGCTTTACGTCGCACCGACACAGATAGGTCTTATGGCGACGACCAAGTTTCCTTGGCCAATAACTGGCTAAAATATGAAATATTTTCCTTGTTACACATTCTAGTTTCCCCGTAAATTACATTATTTTTTAAATTACGGTTTCCTATTACCCTAAAATTTAGATGCACAATTTGAGCAAAATGATCTGAAAAACCTGTATCATGAACTTCTATTACATGATTCCACATTTCCTCATTCAATACAACATGATCTACTGCTGACTTTGTATCCCCAGATATTCTAGTTGGTTGATTTACAACTGCCTTTAGACCATACAATGAAAGCAACATTTCTAGCCTTTGCATATCTCGCCCACCATTATTCCCAAACAAATCTACATTAAAGTCGCCCATGATTATTACATTTTTGTTCTTATTCTGTAGGTCATCTAAAATAATTTCAAAATTATTATAAAAAGTTTAAACATTACTGGAAGGATTTCTATAAAAGCATATACGCATTAACTTATAATCCACTAGTTCAACAAAGCTAGCCTTGACATGCTCCTCTACATTCATTTTCAAATTTATCAATTGCTTACATTTGATTTTATCATTCATATATAAACACGAACCTCCACACTTCATTTTACTTCTACAAAATTTACTTGCTAGAGCATAACCTTCTAATACAAAGTTTGAAATCTCATCCTCTATCAACCAATGTTCAGTTAAACATAAAACATCATACCCTTGTAGGTTATCTGCCAACAGAACCTCCACACTTAGAATTTTATTTCTTAAAGATTGAACATTCTGGTGGAACAAATTTAGCTCTCCCTTTAGATTATTACTATTGCTACCTTTTACCTTAAACATCCTGCTTTAGTAATACTGGTCGTTTCCTTGTCCTACTTGACGTTCTTATTTCCGGTTGTTTAGCTTTCCCTCCTTCAGTTCGTCCTGATGGTGCTCCAACATCTCCAGTAACTCCTCTCCTCGTTCATCCAAGTAACTGCTACTGAAGAGCTCAATGGTTTCCTCACGTGTTTTCGCTGAGTACTCGGTACTTTCTGGTGTTGCTGTCTCCGATGATTGAGGTAGAATCACATTAATCCCTTTCAGCTGATTTTCTTCTCCTGGGCATCCTTCTTTAGTGGTAGCACTCACCTCAACTACTTCCTCAACTCTTCTTACTTTAATTACCTGCAAATGTTCTACAACTTCCTCATCTTTACCGAACAGCAATGGTATGGCATTATTCATGATAGTTGCTCCGGGGGTCTGTCGTATTTTTTCCTTATCATATTACATACAGTAGCTACTTTTTCCCTCTTCTGCTAAGATGCATGCCATGGTTTGTGAAATATCCTCGATCCATATTGCCCATATCAATTATTTCTGTATTTTGCAAGCATTTGACAATCTTCTGTAGCCACCTGTTTGTATCATCAACTAACTTATTTACAGAAGACCATTCAATTAAATCATGTCGATGTGGAATATTACATAATATTACATTGATGGTCTTTAATTTTCAAAGTTCTTTATTTACCCCAGAAATCACATTTGATGCTTCATTCCTGGTCTTTAATTTTCAAAGTGCTTTCTTTACCCCCAGAAATCACATTTGATGCTTCATTCCTAGCAATATCATTCGTTCCTGCCATAATAACCACGTAGCCATTCTCATTAAGTGTTCCCATCTCTTCCGTATCTGACTTAAGAACCTCTTCGAACAGAGCACCTGGCTTGACAAAACCTACAACTTCAGTCCCCGGTAGCATATCACCATGTTAGACAGCAATACCCCGACCATGGCTATCCCCGTACACAACTACCTTACATTCTTTCTTCCTCAACCCGAGTGCAGGCTTCCTTGTAATGGTTAGAATGTTATTCATCTTTACATATTCTTCTTCACGAGAGGTAATTGATTCAAGGACTTGGAACTTATTCCTTAATTCAATACCTAGGCCTACGCCCCGATCATGATTAGTTTTAGGCCTACTGTTGCAACTCCTCGTAATTACGTCCGACCATATCTCAGTTTGCACTTCAGTCACACCGTTTAAACTAAGTCTATTACGTTTAAAACTTTCAATGTCTTTCCTTAACATTCGAATAATTTCATCCCTTGAGTTCAGTTCGGATAATAAATTAACACAGTCAACACACTTTCCCGCTTCCGCATGCACGATGCGTGCGTCACATACACAAACACTTCGTGAATTATTTTCCCTTTGGCCTATGTCCTGATCCACACTTCCACTGGTATTTGAAACCTTCTTCTTCCCGTCATTCAATTCTATGCACTCACTACTTTCAATTAAACTATTACATTTCCGAAAATTCTCAACAGTTTGAGGAGCAACGCGACCGGCAAGCGCCGTACTTATGATACTATCTAACACTGGTTATTTTTCTGACGACTTAAGCGGCACAACACCTAACTTCCAATTACATTAGGTCGAGGTAATTATTATCTACTAAACATTTGTATTTTTATTAGAAACTTAGCTTATTCCTGCTGCTTGGGGACTGGCCTAGGTCTGCTCCTTCTGCTTCATCTCTGAGCGACGTCCATGCTTGTTATCTGGCCCTGCTGTCATCCACAGTATGGGAACAGCTTGGTTTAGCTCTGGTCATCTCGTGAATTCCGGTCCCTCATCCTTTTACATACCCGCCATGATGCAGTATTTGGTCATAGAATTACAAACATAATGAAAATCAGCTGATATATCGAAAACATCTTCAAAACCTTCAAGTGGATAATTCAATTTCTTGGTTTGGCATCCATTTCAATGCTTGATTCTACACATATCTACTGTTTTTACGGATCTTGTGATGAAAATTCTTTCTTTTAAATAGCTTTTGGCTATATTAATTACAATTTGGGATCTATCTCTTCTCTTAAGCCGTCTTGAATGTGGTGGCATTTCGTGGCTAGTTGGTATCCCGATCTTTTTATTGATTTGCGTTAATGTTACACGTTTCTTAAATATTTTTCAGGATATCTCGTGCGAAATACTAATTCAACTCTGCTAACGTATTTTTTTAAAGATCCTTCTTTTTCTTGGCGTTATTTTAATATTAGCTTCCTGCTTCTCTTCTGCGATTTCGTATCTCAAGATTTTGAGTCGATATTCCAATTTTTTTTTGTGTTAGCCCTCTCCTACAATTCGAATCTCTTACTTTTTTGTACACCGCCTTCATGATAACGTCTATTTCCGTACGGTATTAGCCCAGATTTATGAAGTTACTATGACATTTCAATCTGCTTAATTTCGTCGTGGATCATTTCTTTTACTCTCACTCGACCGAAAGATTACTTTTTTGAATACTGCAATGGTACATTTCCTTCCCTGCGACAATGAAATATATTGCTTGCGATATATTTACTCATCTTGTTCCATTTCTTAATCAAAGTAACTTTGCAGTATTCCTCATTAACGTATCACCTTTTACTATGTTTCGTGGCTTGAATGTGTAACTTCATATTGATGTTGATTCCAGTGGCGTATGCTGGAATCAAGACGTGGGCTACCACTAGACTTAGGTTACCCCTTTTCGATATTTGGTTTAGTGAATGTCAAGCGCTAAGCGTTCTGAGCTGCAGACAATAGCCAACGGAGAAGCCTGCTGTGTTATCAAGGCCGTTTCACAAGCTACTGCCCTGGTCTCCGCTACTGCCAATAATCAACATCTGATCATTGGAGATGGTAGCCTAAGGTTTAGCAAATTAAAGTCCGACTTCGGGGCGAAATGGATAGAATTTGGTCCGATGGGCCCTGTTCAATTCTTAGGCTCAACCCCTTCGAACTCTTAATTCCCCTGACTTGGGGACTAGATTTTTATCATGTCTCCGCCATTAATTTTGTCCTCATTAGTGTAACGGTTCAAATCACGTTAGAAGCATTTACCTGTGTTATTATTATTATTATTATTATTATTATTATTATTATTATTATTATTATTATTATTATTGTATCTGTATTATTGTTATTATTGTTGTTGTTGTATCTGTATTATTATTACTATTATTTGACTCAATTCTATAATTTGATTTCGCTATGTATTAATTAATTATCGCTTGCTTCATTGTACTTGATTTATGTGTATATATATATATATATATATATATGTGTGTGTGTGTGTGTGTGTGTGTGTTAGCATTAAAATAATGTAGAGTGAGAGTTGCTGCCTAATATCGGATATGGATCAATGGTTTGTGAAACTTTAAGACGTTACAACATATGGTGCAATGATGTTACACTAACTAGCGAGTCATCCCTCTGTCAATGTATGCATTTTTTTTGCTAGGGGCTTTACGTCGCACCGACACAGATAGGTCTTATGGCGACGATGGGATAGGAAAGGCCTAGGAGTTGGAAGGAAGCGGCCGTGGCCTTAATTAAGGTACAGCCCCAGCATTTGCCTGGCGTGAAAATGGGAAACCACGGAAAACCATTTTCAGGGCTGCCGATAGTGGGATTCGAACCTACTATCTCCCGGATGCAAGCTCACAGCCACGCGCCTCTACACGCACGGCCAACTCGCCCGATTGTGTATGCATTTAGATGTATGAGATAATTGAGGGAGTTCCTACTTTGCCTCAGGCTATTTCAACACAATCTGTAATACTTTGGAGCTGGGTGGGAGTGACATCATGGCTGTTTCTAACTATGGCGTGGGTGTTATACCATGTGACAACTAGTGGCTATATATAGAGGAGTATCCTATAGCGGCGAGTTAGTTGAATGTAGAGGCTTGCCATGGAGTGTTGTAGTATGATGGAAGTGGACTCTCAGTGAGTCGGTTAGTGAGACGGATAGTAATTTGGAGAGTGAGGCCACAGTTGGTCGGTCAGTCAGTCAGCTGAAGTACAGTGGCATGGACATGTAGTCTCGTCAGTGACCAAATGGATTAAATGGTCGGAGTGTGTTTCGTGTATCTGTTCGGCTGAGTTCTTGTGTCAGTTCGGTGACAGCCGAATACTGAGTCGTCGTAATGCAGACTAACAGTTATCAGTGAATTACTTGTAAAGTTGATTGTGAAGTGTGAATTTAATTTCAAGCCATGCTATATCTCGTTTGTGAAACTAAAAGGATACTTCAACTAATTAGGTTTGAGATACCTACAGCAGATACAATTCAAAGGAATACTTCGTAATAACACTCAATGTGTTCAAGGCGCGGTCAAGTGAAACAGTGAGGGATACATTTCTTGTACAACTTTTAAATGTCCGGTCAAGAGGATTTAAAATTTAACGCCTAGAGTTTCTTTCAGTTGTTATTTCAGAATGTTATATTATCATTAAAATTATCGCAGCAAATCTTACCATTTTTACTTAAAATTTAAAGAATATATTTTGTTTAGTATCAAATATAATTAATTGTTTTATTTCAATGATAGATCAGATAACCTCGAACTTTAATTGGGAAACAAAACGACATATCATTTTCCCAAAACCTATATGTTATGCTGTCAAAGTAAGCTTATTACTCACACCATAGAGATATCCAAGAATCTCATTCTATTAACGCCCACCAACAATTGTTTGTGTAAGTAATCAGGTAAGTACTAAGTGAGACGACATAGTCCAATAATTGAGTATTTTATTTCATGAATATTTTAATTCTGTTTCATTTAAAATCAATGAGATAACATCATTAGGTCACCACCAAGCCTATACAGATGCCATGAACCATTCTTATTACTGTATTATTATTATTATTATTATTATTATTATTATTGTAAGTATTATTGTAAGTATTAAGAATTGTAGTGTAAAGTATTGTAAAGAAAGGAATATAATTAAGTAATTTAATAGATATATACTTACCAGGTATTGTAATAGGAGTTGAATCATGGCTGAGAAATGATATAATTGATGCAGAAATTTTCTCACGAAACTGGAGGGTGTATCGTAGAGATAGGATAGGAATGGTAGGAGGGGGAGTATGCATTCTCGTGAAAGAAGAATTTGTAAGCTACGAAAAAGTTAAAGATGACAAGCACGAAATTCTAGGGGTAAGGCTCAATTCTAAAGATAATAGGCAACTTGATATATTTGGAGTGTACAGACCAGGAAAGGGTAGCGCAGATGCTGATTCAGAATTATTTGATAAGATAATCGGCTATGTGGGAAATGATAAGGAAAGGAACGTGATCGTAGCGGGTGATCTCAATTTACCAAATATTAATTGGGAAGGTAATGCGAACGACAGGAAGCATGACCAACAATTGGCAAATAAGTTAATATGGAAAGGGCACCTGAGTCAGAAAGTGATGGAACTAACTAGAGGGAAGAATATTCTGGATGTGGTGCTGGTAAAACCAGATGAGCTCTATAGAGAAACCGAAGTAATAGATGGTATTAGTGATCACGATGCTGTCTTTGTGGTAATTAAAAATAAATGTGAAAGAAAGGAAGAGATTAAAATTAGGACAGTTAGGCAGTACCATATGGGTGATAAAACAGGCATGAGGGAGTTTTTAATAAGTAACTATGATCTGTGGAAAACGGTAAATAAAAATGTAAACAGACTCTGGGATGGGTTTAATGCAATTGTTGAGGAATGTGGAAATAGGCTTGTACCTTTAAAGGTGGTAAGGTAGTAAAGATCCACTATATTATAACAGGGAAGTGAAGAGACTAAGAAGGAAGTGCAGGTTGGAAAGAAATAGAGTTAGAAATGGCTGTGGAAGTAAGGAGAAATTGAAGGAACTTACTAGGATATTGAATCTAGAAAAGAAGTCAGCTACGGATAATATGATGGCAAACATAATTGGTGGCCACACTAATTTTAGTGAAAAATGGAAGAGTATGTACAGACACTTTAAGGCAGAAACAGGTTCCAAGAAGGACATTCCAGGAATCATTAATGAACAAGGGGAGTGTGTATGCGGGGATCTTCAAAAGGCAGAAGTATTTTGTCAGCAGTATGTAAAGATTGTTGGTTACAAGGATAATGTCCAGATAGAGGAGGTGACTAATACTAAAGAAGTATTAACATTTACCTATGACAGCAATGACATTTACAGTAAGATACAAAAGTTGAAAACTAGAAAAGCAGCTGGAATTGATAAGGTTTCGGGGGATATACTAAGGACAATGGGTTGGGATATAGTACCATATCTGAAGTACTTGTTTGATTATTGTTTGCATGAAGGAACTTTACCAAATGAATGGAGAATTGCTATAGTAGCCCCCGTATATAAAGGAAAGGGTGATAGACATAAAGCTGAAAATTACAGGCCAGTCAGTTTGACATGCATTGTAAATAAGCTTTGGGAAAGCATTATTTCTGATTATATAAGACATGTTTGCAAAATTAATAATTGGTTCGATAGAAGGCAGTTTGGGTTTAGGAAATGTTATTCCACTGAAGCCCAACTTGTAGGATTCCAGCAAGATATAGCAGATATCCTGGATTTATAGCAGATATCCTGGATTCAGGGGGTCAATTGGACTGTATTGCGATTGACTTACGATATCTACGGCATTTGATAAGGTAGATCATGGGAGACTAGTGGCAAAAATGAGTGCAGTTGGACTTGACAAAAGAGTGACTGAATGGGTGGCTCTATTTCTAGAAAATAGAACTCAGAGAATTAGAGTAGGTGAAGCTTTATCTGTCCCTGTAAACATTAAGAGGGGAATTCCTCATGGCAGTATTATTGGACCTTTATGTTTTCTTATATATATCAATGATATGTGTAAAGAAGTGGAATCAGAGATAAGGCTGTTTGCAGATGATGTTATTCTGTACAGAGTAATAAATAAGTTACAAGATTGTGAGCGGCTGCAGGATGACCTCGATAGTGTTGTGAGATGGACGGTGGACAATGGTATGATGATAAACGGGGTTAAAAGTCAGATTGTGAGTTTCACAAATAGGATAAGTCCTCTCAGTTTTAATTACTGCGTTGATGGGGGTAAAAGTTCCTTTTGGGGATCATTGTAAGTACCTAGGTGTTATATAAGAAAAGACCTTCATTGGGGTAATCACATAAATATGATTGTAAATAAAGGGTACAGATCTCTGCACATGGTTATAAGAATATTTAGGGGTTGCAGTAAGGATGTAAAGGAGAGAGCATATTTGTCTCTGGTGAGACCCAAGCTAGAGTATGGTTCCAGTGTATGGGACCCTTACCAGGATTACTTGATTCAGGAACTGGAAAAAATCCAAAGAAAAGCAGCTCGATTTGTTCTGGGCGATTTCCGACAAAAGAGTAGTGTTACAAAAATGTTGCAAGTTTGGGCTGGGAAGACTTGGGAGAAAGGAGACGAGTTGCTCGACTAAGTGGTATGTTCCGAGCTGTCAGTAGAGAGATGGCGCGGGAGGGCATCAGTAGACGAATAAGTTTGGATGGTGTCTTTAAAGGTAGGAAATATCACAATATGAAGATAAAGTTGGAATTCAAGAGGACAAATTGGCGCAAATATTCGTTTATAGGAATGGGAGTTAGGATTGGAATAACTTACCAAGGGAGAAGATCAGTAAATTTCCAATTTCTTTGCAATCATTTAAGAAAAGGCTAGGAAAGTAACAGAGAGGGAATCTGCCACCTGGGCGACTGTCCTAAATGCAGATCAGTAGTGATTGATTCATTGATTGATATTATTATTATTATTATTAAATACAATTTTGAATTTTACAGCATTACCAGCAGTCCTACCCATTGTTCACTGATTTATTAGGTTCTTCGGGAGATCAGTGGTGGTATCCGACCCATAATCACAGGTTCGGTTCAACCAACCAACCAACCCACCAACCAACCAACCAACCAACCAACCAACCACCACCCACCCAACCCACCAACCAACCAACCACCACCACCACCAACCCACCAACCACCCAACCACCACCCCACCCACCACCAACCAACCACCACCAACCACCACCACCCACCCAACCAACCACCCACCACCACCCAACCACCACCCACCACCCAACCAACCACCACACCACCACCCACCCCAACCACCACCAACCAACCAACCAACCACCAACCAACCAACCCACCCCACCACCCACCACCAACCACCACCAACCAACCCACCAACCAACCAACCAACCAACCACCCACCAACCAACCAACCAACCAACCAACCAACCACCAACCACACCAACCAACCAACCAACCAACCAACCCAACCAACCAACCCCACCAACCACCCAACCACCCAACCACCACCACCACCAACCAACCCACCAACCAACCAACCAACCAACCCCAACCACCACCCAACCAACCAACCAACCACCACCAACCAACCAACCACCAACCAACCCACCAACCAACCAACCAACCAACCACCAACCACCAACCAACCAACCAACCAACCAACCAACCAACCAACCAACCAACCAACCAACCAACCAACCAACCAACCAACCAACCAACCAACCAACCAACCAACCAACCAACCAACCAACCAACCAACCAACCAACCAACCAACCAACCAACCAACCAACCAACCAACCAACCAACCAACCAACCAACCAACCAACCAACCAACCAACCAACCAACCAACCAACCAACCAACCAACCAACCAACCAACCAACCAACCAACCAACCAACCAACCAACCAACCAACCAACCAACCAACCAACCAACCAACCAACCAACCAACCAACCAACCAACCAACCAACCAACCAACCAACCAACCAACCAACCAACCAACCAACCAACCAACCAACCAACCAACCAACCAACCAACCAACCAACCAACCAACCAACCAACCAACCAACCAACCAACCAACCAACCAACCAACCAACCAACCAACCAACCAACCAACCAACCAACCAACCAACCAACCAACCAACCAACCAACCAACCAACCAACCAACCAACCAACCAACCAACCAACCAACCAACCAACCAACCAACCAACCAACCAACCAACCAACCAACCAACCAACCAACCAACCAACCAACCAACCAACCAACCAACCAACCAACCAACCAACCAACCAACCAACCAACCAACCAACCAACCAACCAACCAACCAACCAACCAACCAACCAACCAACCAACCAACCAACCAACCAACCAACCAACCAACCAACCAACCAACCAACCAACCAACCAACCAACCAACCAACCAACCAACCAACCAACCAACCAACCAACCAACCAACCAACCAACCAACCAACCAACCAACCAACCAACCAACCAACCAACCAACCAACCAACCAACCAACCAACCAACCAACGGGAAAGATTGCATTTCATTTCGACATATCTACCTAAAAAAGAAAAAATGTATTACTCCCATAGCAATAGCACTACAGCATCTTTCTACAAGGATGTAGAAGCAAAAGGGAGTGATATACCAGCAATCTGCTATCTGTATAATTAAGTCAGAAGTCTGTATACGATGAGGAATGCATATGTCAATTCGTGAACTTCCGGCGAACTTCGAGTCTTTGAGCTCTCGCTCCTTCGTTAGCAGTGGCGATCTGACGGACCGAAGCCTAGTACATCTATTGCCATGGTCCGCGCACCTATCGGGCATTCAACAGCAAGCCGCGCAAGTTGTGGTGAGGGGTGGGGGACTCAGTGCCTGGGCTTCAATATCTTTCTCCGATGCATTGCACTCACAAATACGAGCGACGTTTTATCTCATTGTGTTCAAGTTTTGTAAATGGAACTATGTGCCAGATGCTTACATTATAATTCCATCGTTCTCATTTTATGTTAGGGCTACACCGATAGCTTTGGTAGCCCTCATTATAAGCCACTGGTTGATTCCCATAGGGAATCTGAAATATTTGTCCCGAATGAGTAAATTTATAATACCAATATAAATGGTCCGTTATTGAGCATTATATATTTTCCAGCCAACTCATTCCTGGTTGCCAGCGTTTCGCCCCAGTGTGCTAAGTTGTGTTCTTCATTTGGTAAATAGCACACCTACCAAGACACATGGCTAGTGCACACTGTGGAGGCCATTGCGTAGGCTACTTGGTGCCACCGGCAGTGTCAATGCACTATGAGAGACTTTGTCTCATTACCAAAAATTGATGCCTGCCTGGCCATCAGATGATAAAGATGTTGATTCTCATCGCGAACCTGAAATATTTTTCCCAAATGAGTAAATTTATAATACCAATATAAATGGTCCATTATTGGGCATTATAAATTTTCCAGCTAACTCACTCTTGGTTGCCAGCGTTTCGCCCCACTGTGCTAAGTTGAGCTCATCAGTTGGTGAATAGCACGCCCACCAAGACGCATGGCTAGTGCACACCGCGGAGGCCACTGCGTAGGCAACTTGGAGCCACCGGCAGTGCCAATGCACTGTGAGACTTTGTCTCATTACCAAAAATTGATGCCTGCCTGGCCATCAAATGATATAGATGTTGATCCCCATAGGGAACCTGAAATATTTGTCCCGAATGAGTAAATTTATAATACCAATACAAATAGTCCGTTATTGGACATTGTAAATTTACCAGCAAACTCATTCCTGGTTGCCAGTGTTTCGCCCCAGTGTGCTAAGTTGAGCTCATCAGTTTGTAAATAGCACACCCACCAAGACGCATGGCTAGTGCACACCGTGGCGGCCGCTGCTTAGGCTACTTTGAGTCACCTGCAGTGGCAATGCGCTTTGAGAGACTTTGTCTCATTACCAAACATTGATGCCTGCCTGGCCATCAGATGATAAAGATGTTGATTCCCATAGGGAACCTGGAATATTTGTCCCGAATGAGTACATTTATAATACCAAAATAAATGGTCCGTTTTGGACATTATATATTTTCCAGCTAACTCATTCCTGGTTGACAGCGTTTCGCCCCAATGTGGTATGTTTGGCTCATCTGTTGGTAAATAGCGCACCCACCAAGACGCATGGCTAGTGCACACCGTGGAGGCCACCTACCACATCCGGTGCCCTATTTGGGTACAGCAGCGGGCAACTACGCCTCCCGTATCCTCAAGGACGGCGTCTACCTGCCTCGTCCACATGATGCTCCCCAGATCTTCAGGACCACTCGCACATCGCAGCTCATGGACCAGACCATCCAGGATCTCCTGCAGCATCACATCATCGAGCCTGGTGAGTGTTGGTCGGCGTTTCTCCTCTTTCTGGTCCCAAAGGGGTCCAGTGCTGCTCGTATTATTTACGACCTCAGTGCTTGGACTTCTTTTAATGTTCACACCACTTTCTCTCTCCGCAGTCCAGCGCAGGCGCTCACTTCCATCCCCCTTTTCATCTCGCTCTGAAGCTCGACCTTAAGTCGGGTTTTTATCAGATTCCAATTAGCCAGCATAACCATCACCCGTACGGGCGACTGTATCGCTGGACCTGCCTGCCGATGGGGCATATCCTGGCCCAATCTATCATGCAACGCTGGGCTACCGCCGTGCAGGAGCTTCTGTAAGATGAGTTTAACGTCCAGATGATCCCTTATCTAGACGATTGGCTCATCCATGCTCCCGACCTCTCCGTGGAGGCGGTCAGACTCAGATAACTCTACCTCATCGCAATCCTGGGCATCACCCTTAACTATTCCAAGTCGGTCCTGCGCCCGACACCCATTCTGACCTACCTTGGTGTCACCATCGACATTCCAGCCCAGGAAATCTCACTTCATCATAGCACTCAGCAACACACCCTCTCCATTGTGCGCATGCTATCTGATTTGACACCACACCAACTTCAGCAGGCAGCAGCCTATTTCTCATGGCTCACCTGGGTCATGGGATAGCCCCTATTTCTCGCTAAACACATCCAGGCAGGCGAATTTTTCTGCGTTCGCCGACTTATCTCACCAGACTTCATCGCTACTCCTCGGTCCATGACGCCTCGAGGACGCCCGTTTGCTGTATATTCGGATGCCACACCGCAGTCCATCGCCGTGGCACACCAGGCCTGGGCCCAAGCTTTCCGACGTTCTGGGACCATCACCGCCGAAGTCGCTGCAGCTATCCTAGCCGCCCATTGGGCAATCACCGATTTAAATGCTGTGTACCAATTTCCTCATCTGTGTGTGTTCACGGACAGCTCCGGGGCCCGGTAGACTGTTCAGACCGGCCGCGGGGCTCACTACATCGTCATCCCCTGTTAATTCATATGTATGTTGATCTAATAAAGAAAGCAAGTGAGAGGGGTATACCCTCTCGTGGTCACGCGTCGCCTCCGCTGAAAACCC
Organism: Anabrus simplex; assembly: GCF_040414725.1. Taxonomy (NCBI): domain Eukaryota; kingdom Metazoa; phylum Arthropoda; class Insecta; order Orthoptera; family Tettigoniidae; genus Anabrus; species Anabrus simplex. Next base: position 681,854,927 of record NC_090266.1, read on the forward strand.
GGCGGACGTACCCTCTCGGGAAGTGCTGACTTCCGTAATACACGCGAGCCTCCAAACCATATAAAAGGAGGCCTCGCCCCGAGAGTCGAGGACGAGTTTGACTGTCGTAGTGAAAGGACGTGTTCCTCTCACTCGCGCTCTTTCTCTCTCTCTCTCTTCTTGCCAGGCGATCTGTACTTTTCAAGTACTAGTCAGGCAGCTGTACTTGTTCGTACATCTCCGAAAGGGCATTGTCTACTGTGTGTACTTTTAAGTACGCAGTGAGCTTTGTCAGGAAGCACTTTTTTGTGCTATTTCTCTTTCAGATTTTTATTTCAGGAGTACAAGGATGGAGCAACTATCCATTCCAGCGAGACCAGCCGACTGCAACTACAAGGCAGCCACACAGGAATTCCAAGCGAAGTCGAGCTCTGTGCTCGCCCAAGACCTTAGTCTCCTGGCGCTGAAGGTGTTCAACCGATGGGGGAAGCACTCCTACCAGGAGACGATTTTCATAATCGATCTCCTCATAGTGATTGCGGAGCTCATCAAAGTGGAGCCGATCATTCAGCTCTTCGGCGAGGTGATACCTGGGTGGGCGGTCGTCATCCGCCCTAAGGACGCAAACCGCCTCCGCGTCTACGAAAAAGTGGCGTCCAAACACTTCCAGATAGTCCGGCTACCAAGACTCAGGGAACAGCTGGACGGTACAGGCAGCCAGGAGGCAGCCACCCAGTCGTCACAGGGGACGTCTGCAGTCGGGACGCAGACAGCCAGGAGGCAGAGGCACAAGCAGGTGGGAACGGACACACGCTTGTAGGCTCCTCCGGAGCCGACGACCGAGGACGACGGCAGCGCTCTCGAGCGCTGCGTGGTGCGACCCAGGTTGATTTGCTGTACTTCACGAAGTACAAGTACACGCAGACCAACAAGGCCGCCAACCAGGAACATCCACCATCTACCCGGGCCACCCAGGGAAGGCCTACCACCCGGGCGCAGACCAGGAAGGAGACCCGGACGGCGGAATACGGCACGGACACGGACGCCCTCGGGCGTTCAGAGGCTGTTACCCAGGCCCGGCCTGCTAGCACCTCGTTCACGATGCAGACGTCCATATGCGGCGCACAGGACAGGAAATGCACAGAGATGCCAGCAACGAGCGACGTCGCCGCCAGCCAGGAGGGAGAATACGTCCCTGCAGCGGGGCCACCCGCCACAACACGGTCACAAGGCCAGGAGGAGGAACGCTCCCAGGACGCGGCCTCTTCTCCCGCCGAGAAGAGACAACCACCGCCAGGAAGCAGACGCCGTCCTCGGACCAGGACGGAGGAGAAGAAGAAGAAGAAGAAGAAGAATGCAACGACGTCGGTCCACCAGGAGAGGGCCAATCAGCCGCAACCCAGGACTGTTACAGGGAAGGCAGCCGAACGATGAGCCAATCAGGAGTGGACCTCAACGTGTAGCGGCAGACAGGTGTGAACAAAATGTCCCCCTCAGCAGCTCTTGCAGTGTTTCCGCTGTTTGAGGTGGGGACACCGTCAGGTTAGCTGTGGGCTCCAAGTGAGGTGCAACCGCTGTGGTGGTGATCATCATTACACGGCCTGCGCTACACTTAGGGAGGCGCCGGAGTGTGCCAACTTCGCGGGGGTCACCCGGCCTCCCAGTGCCGTTGCCATTTATACCGGGCCATGGCGCGGGCAGAGAGGAAAGAGACCCGGCGCCATGTTCCGCATCCATCCAGCAGGTCTCCGCCTCGGCAGGCTTGCCCTCATTCTCCCGGATCGGAGACTGGGTACGAGGGACCCCAAGGGAGTCGGGCGGTGCGACAGGCCCTAGTGGCTATTGCTGAACGGCTCGGCAACCGACAAGGCCCGCGCTAGCCATAGCAGTGCCCAGCAGGACTGATCCCCTGAATAACTGGACTGGCGAGGAATAGGCTTATGACTTGTCCATGATACCTATTCCCAACTAACGCAACTACCTGGACCTCTCCAGAACCACATCCTTGCATGTGCTATCTACAAAATGTCAGGTTTTACATGTAGGCATATTTCTATTTCCGCCTATGTGGTATTGTCCTGGCCCATATTACCCGATTCCACTATTGATACCCATCACCATATCTGGCCTGGTAACATGGAGACAGGCAGATATTCCTGTAGTATCACACTCCCTCTCCTCCCTACTATTTTTTTCTTCTTAGAACTAATAGCATGTCGGAGGCAATGTAGAATAGAGTCGATGCCACGCGGGGGCAGGACATCGGGGCCCCCGTAAAAACCCGAGAGGGTCGTCAGTCGGCAGCCAGCGGAGGCCACGGGTGGTCTCAATAATGGATACTACTTAGGCTACCAATATGGCTCGACCACATCACCGGGTGCGTAGGCCCCTCCAGTCGGAGGGGGGCACTGTTCACAGTCGGAACGGATGGTCTTCCTCGCCTCCGACACGACAGTTCGTCGCCTAGGCACCGGCCCCCGATCTTGCCTCCACACTCCGAGAGTACTGGACGTCTTTCCAGCCCACTGCTGCCGAGGAGGAGCTCCCTAACATCTCAGACTTCTACCGTGTGGATCAACTTCGCCAGCGTTCGGCACCATGGGACATTCTGGAAGACGACGAGCTGTTGGCCATGGACACCCTCAGGGATGGGTCGGTCTCGCCCGACCCAGTCGAGGACGAAGCTGACGACATCGATTCTCTACTAAATACTGCCAGCCACCCACGGCGCCTTTCTCGGCCGCTCCTTTAGACGTTCCACTGGCACGTCCAGGTCAGCCGCATCTTCTGGATCTCCGGCGTCGACCAATGTGAACCTACCACATCCGGTGCCCTATTTGGATACATCAGCGGGCAAGTACGCCTCCCATATCCTCAATGACGGTGTCTACCTGCCTCGTCCACATGTTGCTCCGCAGATCTTCAGGACCACTCGCCCATCGCAGCTCATGGACCGGGCCATCTAGGATCTCCTGCAGCATCACATCATCGAGCCTGGTGAGTGTTCGTCGGCGTTTTCCCTCTTTCTGGTCCCAAAGGATCCCGGTGCTGCTCGTATCATTTACGACCTCAGCGCTTGGATTCCCCACCTAATAATGCAAACACTAATAATGCAACAGATACATAATGACAGTTATTGTCAAAGAAACGATACATACAAAGGAAAAGAACATCACATTTTCATAGCATCGGACAGACCGGTCAGAGACCATTGGTAGGACTGTAGTTGAGTTTGTCGGAGCTGACGGTGATGGGGCGAGGTTCACGTCACGGCTCGCTGACCAGTGGTCTTTCTTGTTGCAATCCTCGTTCCGCGTGTCCCACGTCCTCGGCCGCGCAGCGGGGGAGCCGCACTGCAGGAGACCGCCACCGAGAGTGGAGTGGGCTCGAACTGGAACCCCTCCGGGAGAATAGCCACGCTGTCCCCGGTGGCCCGTTCTACTTGGACGGCCACGTCCCACCCCTGGGGCATGGCAAGGTAGAGCAGTTTCGCTCGGTTGAAGTGATATTTTTGTTGTGCTTCGTCGAAAAAAGGCCAGGCGCTGAGAGCCCAGAGTAATGTGGTCGCGTCGTGATGGTCCACGAACCTACTACGCTGGCGTAGCAGGGGGAGAGGTGATACTCCCACGTGGCGCGTCCCTGGTGGCGGATAGGGGGGTCCTAACCGGCTTGCCGGCGGACTTGAGGGAAATAAAATACCTCTCGCGGACCAAACACACACCCCCTGTGGGTGGGGGACGCAGACGAAGAATTCAACCACGGTATCCCCTGCTTGTCGGAAGAGGCGACTAAAAGGGGCGACCAAGGGATGATCCAATCAGAACCATGAGACTATTTGTTATTAGTACATCACGCAAGGAACACCATGGATCGCTTTTACTTGCGTGTACTACCACTATGTAAGGTACGCAATAGGTTTGTGATTAGTAGCGACAGCGTGTGAATCAGGAGGTGGGTGCTACAGTACCTGAGAATCGTACCTATATATGAGCGACACCATGAGATTAACGACACTATGGTTCTGCCTTACCTACGCTCACTTCCCACTATTTGAGGAATTCCACGGGATATTACGAGTCCCTGTGGTTAGTCCACTTACGTGAGGAACGCCATACGTTTGCGTTGCCTTTATAGGTTTGCGTTGCCTATAAATAGCACCGCAATGTGCAAAACACCATAGGTCTGTGTTACATGTGCGCATTACAATATCTGTGAATAGTACCATAATGTGTGGAATACCGCGAGTCTCCGCTACTTTTGATTAGTACCGCAATATTACACATACCATGGTTCTACTTTCCTAGCGATAAATACCATTATCAAGGGCCAATGACCTGGATTTTGGACCCGATTCGACTATAAGCATAATCGATTCAGCATCGTGCTATAGAAGCAGTTCCTTGGTCAGTAATATCATTGTTTTGTGCCAGCTTCTGTGCATGTGAGGCACTGTGTGTCGGATCCACCGATCGTTTTAAATGCATATCCGTCCATCCATTCATTCTTCGTCCTCACGCTTTGAATTCTGGTCAGTGGAGGATTTTGGACTTTTAAGTTGTCACTTTATTTCGTCTCATTTGGTACCATTAGGGGCTGATGACCTGGATATTAGGCCCCTTTAAACAACAAATATCAATCAATCATCAATCGTCGTAATGGTCCCGGCCCTGAGGTGTCAGGGTAAGAAGGTCCTTGAGCGCCCTGGCGATCTGCTGAACCTTCTGGTTGCTGGGTGTAGGTAGACCCTTGTCGTAGGTCATGGGGACCAGGTGCCGCCACTCGTCTTCTTCGGCAATGGAGTGCTTCTGTCCGGTGTCGTCCCGGACGCCGTCTTGCCCTTTAAAGTATCAAAACGTCGTTCCATGTCCTTCTGGCGAAGCAGGAGCTCCTGAATGGTGGTGAGGACGTCCAAGGATTAGTCCCTCGGGAGAATGTAGTCACTGGTGTGATAGCTGTGGTGCGATCCTGAGTAAACCGGGGGGAGTTGAAATTGAGAAACGTTACGACCCGTTGATGTAGTGCGAGTCTTACGTGGAGTCGTCGATCGCCTAGCTGGGTATGACTCACTGATCTGGGTCTGCCATGGCATACTCCGATGTCCAACCAGGGCTGCAAGGTGGGTACGTTCCCAGGAACCCTGCGACTGCCGCGGAGATATTATTGCTAGCCCCTTCCGTGATAACAGACCCCGAGCTGCCGTGACCCCGGCCTTATACATGGTCGGGGCTACTGCGTGTACATTATAAACAGCACGGGCGTTAGCAGCAGGAGGAGGCAGCGAGAGGGGTCCTGAAAGGTACCCCCGTCTCGTGCTTTATTATTATTATAAAGAGTCAATTACAATCGAAGTGAAACGCACTCAAGAGAGAAGGTGGGGTAATTTCTTTTCTTTGCTATTTGATTTACGTCGCACCGACGCAGATAGGTCTTATGGCGACGATGGGATAGGAAAGGCCTAGGAATGGGAAGGAAGCGGCCGTGGCCTTAATTAAGGTACAGCCCCAGCATTTGTCTGGTGTGAAAATGGGAACCCACGGAAAACCATCTTCAGGGCTGCCGACAGTGGGATTCGAACCTACTATCTCACGGATGCAAGCTCACAGCTGCGCGCTCCTAACCGCAGGCCAACTCGCCCGGTGGAAGGAATTTCCCCTCCCCACCTTCTTAGAATAGAAACACTAATAATGCTACTGATACATAATGGCAGTTATTGTCAAAGAAACAATACATACAAAGGAAATGAACACGCGAGCCTCCAAACTATATAAAAGGAGGCCTCGCCCCGAGAGGGTCAGGACGGCCCCTGGCTTTCGGAGGCTGCTACCCAAGCCCGGCCCGCCAGCGCGTCTGTCGAGCTGCAGACAGGACGGGGAACGCAGTCGGGTGTCAGCACTGACTGAAGCCACCGCCGCCAGCTAGGAGGAGGAACACGCCCTCTCCACAGCGGGATCACCAGCAACCTCTGGGTCACCAGGCCGGGAGGAGGGCCACCAGGAAGAAGCCCCTTCCCCTGCCGAGAAGAGATCCCCAACCCCGGGAAGAAGACGACACCCCCGGACAAGGAGGAAGAAAACGACGTCGGCCCATGAGGAGAGGGCCGCCTAGCCGCAAAGCAGGACTGCTCCCAGGGCAGCAGCCGGCCGAGGAGCCAATCAGGAGAGGACCTCAGCGGGAAGCGGCAATCAGATGAGATCGAAACGTCCCCCTCGGCAGCTCTTGCAGTGTTTCCGCTGCGTGAGGTGGGACCACCGACAGGAGAGGTGTGGACTCTTAGTGAGGTGCAACCGTTGTGGGGGTGATCACCACTATACGGCCTGCGCAACACTTAAAGAGGCGCCGGTGTGCGCCAACTGCGCGGGGGCCACCCGGCCTCCCACCGCAGTTGCCCTGTCTACCGAGCTATGGAGCGGGCAGAGAGGAAGGAGGCCCGGCGTCATGACCCACCCCCATCCAGGAGGCCCCCGCGGCTCACTGGTATATTCCTGTATGCTTCGGCGTAACTGATCACCTTGAGTTTATATGATGCAGTATGGGGGAGGGGGCGGGGTGTAAAGGGATGCATAGGGAAGGGCATTAGCTATACTAAATACAGGTGAACGGAAAAGACAGGAGCTAAATGCCCTTTTAGGGAAGGAGCTGGATGTAATTAGGTGTGGATGGGAACAGGCCTTAAGGGAAGGTAATACTGATAGAGCATTAGAGCTAATCGAATACCCAATAAAAAGGGTAGCACAGGCGAATAGAGTCCCTAGGAGGTGGAAGAAGAACGAAGAGGGCTGGAACAACAATGAATGTAAAGAAAAGATAAAATTAGTGATGGTGGTGCTAAAAAAGTTTAGGAAAAAGGGCGGGTGCGAAGAAAGAATGGCGTTCTGTAACCTAAGAAATGAAAACAAATTTTAAATCGCAAAGAGAAAGAGAATCTGGATGAAAGAGCAAGTAGAATTAATAAATAAGGAGTGCAAGATGAAACAATTGGATAGGGTATGGAACAGAATAAATAAAATTAATAAGGGAAGGAAGAGGGTTGGCAAACCGATTATAGCGGATGACCAATGGTGTGACTATTTCCGGGAGCTGTTAGGGGGTGAAGACAAATGGAACAAAGTAGAAAGGGAAATGACAGGAGGGAGAAATTTAGAGGTTCAAATTCAGGAACTTGATAAAGAGATTTCTAGGGATGAAGTGATAAGGGTGCTGAGTAATCTTAAGAGCAAATCAGCGGGAGAATGTAATGGCATTAGTAACGTTTTTTGGAAGGAAATAGGCAAACACGAGCAGATAGTAGAGGGTATAGTTAAACTTTTTAACAGGATTTTCGAAGGGGGGAATTACCCAAAAGAGAGGGAAGTTGGCGTAATATGCCCTATTTATAAAAAAGGTTTATATGATGCAGCATTACTCAAATAGTTGCTCACTGTGGACTAACAAAAAATTTTGAGATCACGGAAAACGTATATCCCGTACCCGAAACACTCGAAAAATACGTTTGTACCAGACTGGAATAGAACAATAGAGCGTCACTAGTCACTTTCGCATTCATTCTTTCAATGAACTAGTGCAATGGCATTTCCTATAGACTGATAACAGCACGTTGCCCGGTATTGCAATAGGAAGGCTGCTACCTGAGTTTTTGACATCTTTATTTCGAATTGCATATGGAGCTGCGTGATGGATGTTCAAAGAAGTGGGTGCGTCAAATTCACTAGTCTCAGAAAGTTTAAGGCCGGTCTCCACTGATTTACATTTAACACCATCATGTTACAATTGACATGTATATTGTGACTGTTGTCTTCCAATTGACTTTGCATGTTAACTCAGAATGTTGAGGCTAAAGCCTCATTCACAATTCAAACGTAATCGTAAACTTAACGACGTAACGTAACCGTAAAATTAACGTAACATTTGTGGTATTCACAATGGAGGAACGTAACATTAACGTAAAGAGTACACAGCAGCCAATCAAAACACTGCCATGTTATTTAGCATGGAAGTCGGGTTTTGGACTATCTCGCAGTTTTATATTTCAATACCTCGATGGAATCAAACAACGTGGTAGCGGAATTCATATTACTTCAAACATCTATTTCTTTGCTCCTGGGAGCTGTGTAGGCCTACGGTACCTGAAAAGGCGATCTAAACAACGGTGCAGAAAATGGGTTCATCCCTTGAATCAAAGAAGGTTATCTCAGGGTGATTTCGGTAGAGTACCGGTACTGTAAGAAATGACCCTCATCAGTTCGTTTTGGACATGCGGATGAAACCTGAACTGTTCGCCTTTCTTACGATTCGCTTCCCCTTTTCTAATAAAAAGAAATGTAAGGTCTCCTTTACCGGCATCTATGACCCTATCTATCACACCCCGATGAGATGTTTGGATCTATTTGTTTGGATGATATCGTTTTCGTAAACTAGTAGTCCGTCATAACGTTAATACACAGAGACACTGTTTTATTTATGACAGGGATTGTCTCGTCCGTTCGCCAGCGCTGCGAGCTTCTCTCCCTCCATTTGCCGTCAGATTTCATTGCTACAAGATATTTATTTCCACCTATTACTTTTTCGGTACCGTACAGCGTATTTGTAATTCTTTTTCCTTCTATCACACATACACACAAAGATTATTTTGAAAGAGAAGTACAAGCGTTTCGTCGAAAGAAGTCATTATATTGTGCACAACACACAATGTTTACCTCTGCTCTGATTGGCTGGTTCTTAAAGTTAACGTAAAATTAACCGTAAGAGCTTGGAGTTCGCAATCCCTTAATTTTACGGACTCGCAGTTAAGTTTACGTCGGCTCATTGTGAATGGTTCCATTAGATAAGATGGCCGCTAACTTCTAAGTTAACGTTAATTTTAAGTTTACGTTACGTTACGTTTGCATTGTGAATGGGGCAGAACACTTTTAACATGGCGTGTTTTCCGCTCCAAGTGGAAAACATGTCAAATCAATTCGTTGTTCGTGAGATGTCGGCACAACTTCCGTGCTGTTTCCATACCATAGACTCGCCCATGAATTTTCACTTACTATGAAAAATAGGGGCTATTTGTCGAAAATCAACATGGAAATACCTAGGCCTATGTTTTTAGAACTAACTAGTTTTATTACACATTCACTAGATTTTCCTTTACACTGATCATTCACAGGGAGCTAGAAACACAATCACAACATCGTAAGCAATCACACTGCCTGTTCGTCTATGTGTCCACCCTTTACTTTCATTCCTGCTTTACAGATGCGTGGCATTCTAGCTGTAATATTATTTTTTTCAAAGTCTCGGTATTTATACATCCCCAGGTTTCTAACAGACATTGCCACAACCCATCCACACTGCCTGGCGCCTTTTCTTTCACTTTCCTGTCAAGTTCTTCCCACAAAAGTTCAATAGGTGACAGGTCGGGTGTTTGAGGAGGACAGACCATTAATTCCAATTTTCCTTCAGCTTGTTTTCTTTCCAGACACTGCTTGCACACATGAGAGGTGTGTTTAGGATCATTGTCCTGCTGTAGTACAAATCCTTCACCAATCAGCTTCATTTCAGATGGCACGGCATTGTGCGAAAGGATACGGTGATATTGTTTCTTTTTCAGTATTCCCCCTAATTTCACCAAATCATCAACCTGATTATTTCCGAAACATCCCCACGCCATCACATTTCCTCCTCCATGCTTCACAGACGGAATTATCAAGGATTCCATAACCCTTTCGCGGGGCGGCGACAAACGTATTGCCCACGATTGGAACCGAATTTTTCAAATTTAGATTCATCCGTCCAAAGCACACTTTTCCATTGTTCAGCGGCCCAGTTACCAAGCATTTTGGTCCATAGCAGCCTTTTCTGCTTGTGTACAGTTTTCAACAGTAGTTTCTGTGCTGCTGCGCGACCAATCAATCCTGCCTCAAGCAGACGATTTTTCACTGTTGTCACAGACACAGGTTGTTCTCTTGTTTTATTTATCTCTGAGCAAATATCTACTGCTGTACGCCTTCTGTCACGCTTACTGAGGATTAAAATACTGTTATCTTCAATTTTAGAAGTCTTCCTTGGACGTCCACTGCAAAGTCAATCCTCACGACTACCCGATTGCTCTCTGCGTTTCACTGCTCTGCGAACGCTGCACTCTAAAATTTTCAATTTTTCCGCAATTTTTCGGTTCGACCACCCAATTTCTTTATAAGTACAAGCCTTGGCTCTGTTTTCTTGGGTTATAATAATCTTCCCCATATTCGATTGTTTGATGTGTGTTGTTACTGTAGTTATGCTCAGATAACAACAATGTAAAAAAATAAACAACCTAGTACACAGATTAACATACAACTGCTCAGGATAATTTCTGTAGGCTACCTGTCGACTTCCAAGACAGCGAGGAAACAGGGAGGACAAGTAATCACGTGAGAGAGGCAAGTTTATTACCAGGCAGAAGCAGGCAGTAAGAGCTGGGGACCATAAATCTGTCAACTTTTTTGAAAAGATAAAGTAAAATCTCGCAATATGCACTGAAATAGCTTTATGAAAGTACTAAAAGCATCCATACATAAGTAACAGAACTAAAGTACCACTTATCATCCCACAGAAAACAATTATTTAAGAAAATTATTAATTTTCGTCGGTGAGTCTTAACTTTCTGACGCTAGTGTACCGGTACGTGAACATTTATTTTTCTCCACTTTGGACCCAAAAATATTGGGATGCATAAATTATGCAAGGGCGTTAATTGTGCGAGAAAATACGGTACCGTATCTGATATCAGTAAAAAATCTTCGTTTCTCCTTACCAATGGACATATGTCTGTTGCTGCAAACCAATCTTTTATAAAATTATCCTGTATTGTAGAGTCTCAGAACAGCTGGAGCTATTATTTGTATCTAATTATTTGTATTTGTTTATGAACAAACCTTTCCGCCCCAATACATGTTCACGAAACAACAAGGCTATTGAAACATAATATTAATAATAATAATAATAATAATAATAATAATAATAATAATAATAATAATAATAATGTTTAAATAAATAAATAATAATATAATAATAATAGTGATAATAGGAATAAATAAAAACAAAAATGATAATTAGCTGTAGCAGTCATCGGCTCGAGGATCCAGCAAACTCATCACTTGTCCTTATGTGTACAGCAACTTTCGTCACATTCATTGTTCCCTGACCTACTCCCGATCAGTACCAAAACATCGATAGTCAGCACTTACATTCTAACCAGCCATAACACAAACAAAAGTCCTTACCTTTATGAAATCACATTTCATTTACCCAACTCCACCCACTTAACTATGTACTAAACACCAATACTCTCCTTCCTATTAAATTTTTATCATACTAACTCAATCCATTGCATAATATCCGATTATTAAACACGCTTCCCATAGATATACATCCCTATTCCAAACACATACCCCCTTGTCCACCCTCTAACTCCCCCTCCTTCATTCTGCTCTCACAGGACTTTTTAACCGCACATAAATACCTGTTCAACTCGCCCCCGCTTTCCCACTGCTTAATAATCCATCTTAAAATAGATTGCTCATCCCCTCTTCCCAATAGTTTCCGATGCTCGGCACTCAGTAATCTATGTCTTATCTGACTCATTTCTTTACAGTCACTTAATAAATGAAAATCGTCATTCACTGCCCCGCAAAATATACACATTGTCTTGTCCCTTCCTTGCAGCCACCCTTTATTCCTATGCAATCCCATAAACCACTACATCATACCATACCTTTTTGACCTGTCCACGTATCTAATGTTTATCCCTGCTACCTCCTCTATTTTAATAAAAACATTCAATGAATTTCTCAGTCTACTTTCCCTCAATAATTCCTGCCTATGAATGTGTCTAATCCTCCTCTCAAGCATCCTCATCCCTCTAACTTCTGTCTTCGTCCAAACCTCCCCCCACAGGTGCCCTAATCCTATCATCTCCAGATATCCCTTAATTTTTTCTAGCCATCCGCCTTTATACATGCTCTTACGTTGCTGTTCATACGCTGCCTGTAAAATCCTCCCACCTTCCTGTCTTTTTAAATTCATCCAGTATCTGATTCTTTTTACACCCTCCGACTCCAAATCCTCCCCACACATTAATTCCGCCCCTGCATTTGCTGTGCACCTCGGCAAACCCATTACTATCTTACCGAAACTACTAATAATACTTTTTAATTCCCCTTTTCTCATCCAGCCCCCAAACTTCTGCGCCATACAATACCCTCCCGAAAATAACCGATCTTAGCACTAGCCTCAAGGCTTTATAACTAATGCCCGGGTATTCAGCTAACAAGTTTCTGACTGAGGCTAGGGCTGCCAGTCCTCTGTTTTTCACCCTACTAATCTGATCGTTCCAGGTTCCTTTACTGTTAATAAGAACTCCTAAATATTCCAATTTCCTTACTTGTTCTAACCTTTCTCCTTGAAGTACCCATTTCCCTTCCATCTTTCTTCCTTTGTTTACCTGGGCTACTAATATTTTAGATTTATTGCCATTAATTCTCAAGCCCCATTTCCTCGCAAACAGCGACACTGTATTTAACGCTCTATTCATCCCTTCTGAAGTTAGAGTCATCAATAACACATCATCAGCAAATATCAGACCCGGTACCTCCAGGCCATTTATTACCGGCACGGCCCAATTGTTTACCCCATGCCCCTCCAAAATATCGTTAATAAATAAAATAAACAATATTGGCGATAACTTACACCCTTGCTTTAAACCCACCTTGGACTCTAAGGGTCTACTCAATCTCTCGTCTCCCAGTTTTACACAAAACCTGACAACCCTATATATTACCTCCACTGCCCTCAACATCTTTTCCGAAATCCCCAGCCTGCCTAATTTCTCCAATAGAGCCTCTCTATTCACCTTATCAAACGCTTTCTCAAAATCTATTGCTGCCACATAAACCGTACTTCTAGCCAGGCTCTTATACTTTTCTAAAATAGTTTTTACTATCATTATATTATCCACTGTTATTTTCTTTTTCCTAAATCCCTCCCTGGAAATCTGTCAATATTTCATTTCCCTCAGCCCACTCGCTTAACCTGTTCGCCAACACCCCAGTATATATTTTACTTAAGGAGTCTAACAGAGATATTCCTCTATAATTGTTTAAACTGTTCCAACTACCCTTACCTTTAAATATTGGACATACAATTCTTGTCTCCCATTCCTTCGGGTACTTACATCCCTCATAGATCTTATTTTAATAGTTTAACTATGCCCTCTATCATTGTCTCATTTTTGCCAATTTCTTTCCAAAACTTATTATTTATCCCATTACATCCCCCGGCCGACTTACCACTAACTCTGCTTAACACTCTCAGAACTTCTTCCCTTGTAATTTCCTTGTCCAGTTCATAAATCACCACTCTCCTATTCCTCCAAATTACTTCTTCCCCCGTCCCACTCCATCTTTCTTCCCCCTTCTCCACTAGTAATTCACCAAAGTACCTCACCCATGGAACTTCCTCAATGCTCGTTTTCTCTATATTTCTTCCACCCTTAATTATTCTATTAATCTTTTCCCATACTTTCTCAATGTTGTTGGTCTTACGATCCTTATTTATGGCTTCAATTTGTTCCTCTAACCACGCTTTTATAACCTCACAAATTTTCTTTTTATACTCCTTCCTCAATTTGCAGAAAATCTCCCTTTCTGTGCCCCCACCTTTCTTTCTGTATTCTCCTAACGCCCCCAGCACCCTCCTCCTCACTCCTTCACACTCTCTATTGAACCATTCTTCACCGTCTTTCTTATTTCTCTTTCTAAATTCTGCCTTCTGCGCTATCATCCTTATTGGATGTAGCAGCAATTCCAAGGCTTTATCAATTTTATTCTCTTCTAACGCACCTTCCCACCCAAATTTCAGAAGTTGTACTTCCTCCTTTACTACCCTATTCCAATCCCGGCCCACTTTCTCTGACCATTTATACTTATTATATCTACTCCCTTGTTTATCCTCCGTCTCAACTTCCTTCCTTATACACTTCTCTTCCCCCGCTTTTCAACATAACCCACACTGGAAAATGGTGTGATTCAATCCAGTCTCCTATTTCCATCCTTATAATATCCTCTATCATTCCCTCTGAGCTTCAAACCACATCCATCCATCCATCCATCCATCCATCCATCCATCCATCCATCCATCCATCCGTCCGTCCGTCCGTCCGTCCGTCCGTCCGTCCGTCCGTCTTCCCCACAGCGCACATCTCTAGGAGCTTCTCCCCATAACTGTTTATAATTTTATCCTCACTCCTACTTTTCAACAACCGGGCGAGTTGGCCTCCTAGGCCTTTCCTATCCATCGTCGCCATAAGACCTTTCTGTGTCGGTGCGACGTAAAGCCCATAGCAAAAAAAACAACTTTTCAACATACACATTCCATCTTGTCTACTATATACTGGGCTCTGTTCCCCTATTCTCGCGTTCCAGTCTCCGAATAACAACATATCCTCTTCTCCTGCTAACTTTCCTTTTACCCTATTAATATCCACCAATAACTCTTCAAAAAATACTTATTTGCATATGCTGAACTACTAGGATGGCAATAAACAAACGCTAGATTTGTTTTCTTCCTCCTTCCCTCAACCCCTCCCATATTCAATCTCAACCATATAGTTTCTTTCATATCTGTCTCTATATCCTCTACCATTTCACTAATTTCCTCCCTAATTAAAACTATCATCCCTCCTGGTGCGCGACCCTTATTCTTCTCTTTCCTTCTATATTTATATTTTATCACAAACCCCTTCCATGAGATCTCCCTCCCTGTTTCCAGCCAGGTCTCCAAGAGTGCCACAACATCGAAACTTTCGATAACTTCCCGAACTTTCTTATTTCCTATTTTATTCATAAGTCCCTCAATATTCACACATCCTATTTTCCAATATAGTTATAACTTTCCCTCCCTCCCTTCTAAGTCTCCCCCTCCATTCCTGCTCCTTGTAGTTATCGACCTCTCATCCCTTGTCTCCATTCCTCCTTTTTCACCACCCTATTCCGTTCCATGTCCTCCGTATCCTCCATCCCTTTACGTACTTTTCCCCAGAGGTCTTTTAAACACCTACTTCTTCCTTTATTCAGAATTGCTTTACCTTCCTGTCGATCAGTCTTCTCGTGTCCTTTCTTGCTCACTACACCACTACACTCTGCTCTCACAGTTTCTTGCTGCTCACCCTCACTGACCCCTTCACTATTTTGATTTTCTGTATCCATATTGCACTGCCCGTTCTCTACTGATATGATCTCCTCTCCTTCCACGTCTCCCCTCCTCTTTGTAGCTTCTTTCTTCTTTCCATCTTTCCTTGTCATCTCTCCTCCCTCGGAAATAAGGCCATCGTCCATCTCCTTTAGCTTCGCCACTGAATGCTCCCTAACTCATCGCCCGTTTGTCACCACCAACCTCTGACCTCTTATTCGGGCCTTTAGCCCATGATTTCTCGCTCTCCTTAGGTGCCTGTTCAAGATCTTCATATTTTCACTTGCTTCTTTTCCCATGCCTCTTTTCACCCGTATTTTCTGTCCCTGTAAATTATTACTGTTACCTAACACAATATCTGCCATTAGGGTAGAGAAACATTTAACCCTTATTGGCCTCCGTCCTCTAGTTTTTCCAACTCTCTCTACATCATCAATGTCTACTTCACTGAAGCTTATCTTCATTCTGTCTCGTATGACTTCTACCACCTTGGATATCAGGTCAATCTTGCCCTCTCTCTCACCTTCCTCCACACCATATATAAATATGACTTTCTTCAATCTCTCCTGCCTGTACCTCTCCCCTTCTCTCTTCATCTTCATCACCTCCTCTTCCAGGTGTTTCACTTTCCCTCTTAATAACTCGATTTCCTTCTCATTAATGTCCACTCTCCTGCTCGACTCCTCCGTCTTCGTTTCTAGCCATTTCTTCATGGATCCTAACTCCTTTCTCTGCTCCTCCATCATGTCCTTTATTTCCTGCACCTTCTCCCATTGTCACTTCTCCTGAATTACCTCACTCGCTACCACCGTGAGTGCTGCCAAGTCCTCCATGCTAAATTTTCCGCTGGTATTTGGGTCTGGGTTTAATTCCACCCCCCCCCCCCAATAACCAGTAGCACCACTAACACTGTCACTACCAGCACCGCTTCACTCATTTTTACTCCTCGTTTTCTCAACACCCGTCTATTTTTGGTCTCCTTCTGCTTCGCCTGCCATTTCCCGATCGCGGCCCGGTACTGCTCAATACCAACCATGCTCGCCGCACGCACTTCACCACGCGACCTCGCTCCTCGGCTGCTCGAGCTAGACTGAGCTGGAGCTATTACTTCGGCGATATGTTTATTTAGATTACACAGAAAGTGCTACAAGATTATATGAAAAATAATCACAAAAAATGTTTTATTTTTTAATGAAACAAGTTTTCTTTACATATACATTTTTTGTTTAAAAAATTTGTACAGGAAGAATGACTACAAATTTGCAGATAACAGCAGCCATCGAACTGAGGGTATCCAAAATGAATTAGTCCATACTAACTGAAAGAAACCTCCATTTCAATTTGAATAAAACTCCAAGGTATGAAAAGAAAATTCTTAATTCAACTTCCTGTTAAAAAAAAGTTTGCATTATACTGCACTCCCAGTAACATATCCATGTAGAATAATATAAATTATTAACTGAAAAAAAAAAGTTGAAAGTAAAGAGAGCCATAGACTCTGCCTTTTATCATGGACTTAGGACACTTTGCACACCCTACCAATGTACATTTCAGTACTGCCTCTCAAACTTCAAATAGCAACTGGCCATTATATAATAATAAAAGACTAAGAAAAATTGAAGCAAAAAATTAAACATTTCCTTTCTTATACATTAGGAACAAGTAAATCACAACACTTGTGTCCTGAGGCATCTGCTTGCAACTGACAGTAAATTGTTTTCTTTTTTTTAACTTTGCATGTGGATAATGGCCTCAACAACTGGGCTTGATGTGACTTGTAAAAAATACAGAATACAGAATGCAGGAAATTGCAATCAAGTTAAAATTTATTTAAACTCACCTTTTGGCATAATACTGAAATGCGACATGAGAAAATTTCAAAAATAAAAATATTAAATAGTTGAATAAGCTGAAGAGGAAAACATTTCTGGGGATGATGACACCGACTCTAATGTCTCTGAAATTCTGACTTAAAAACAAAAATTGAGAAGGGCCACTCACTGATGTGATGAGGATACTAGATACGATACAAACAGCTGGAAAAAACTGATTTCACATGAATGTCATTCTTTCTTCACTTCTTCAGAACTAAAGGAGAACAGCTGAAAACACCATTGAGGTCCACAAGCAATGAAGGGCAGAGAAAAGAATTACCCCTGTTAAAATTACCAGAACTTTCATGTATTTCTATCCACACATGCACATCCTGGGATGTATGAGGAGTGCCTATTCTGCTTTCTACAGCTGTAGTGGGAGAGGACTGAGGGAGAAGTCGTTGACTTTGAAGCTACAGGAATACAGTGCAACTGTTTTCATCTTGCAGTCTTTGTTAGTGTACCTTTGAGCTCAGTTTGAAGTGAACGCTGTTTTGTCCGGTTGCCGAATATAATGAATAATCACAATAATCATTATTAAATTAATGTCGTAATGGCCCACCTTTTCAATACTATAATATGCAATATATTTGAATTACATTACTAAACTAGGGATTAGTTTTGGCCTTGGCTGGCCATCTTCAGGCTTAATGTAATACATCTTATAACTAAACAAATGTACAAACACACAATTGACATTAACATTTGGGATGAACTAAGAGTAAAATTTGAAAAAATAACTTAGGCTCTAAATTCTTAGCATCTGGAGTATGCTCGTCATCCAGACTCTTTCTTGCATTAATATTCATAGAATTGTTAGTTCCATCTCTGCTAATCATTACAATTTCAATCGCAAAATGGGAACTGGTAAATGTTGATTCTGTAGTCATATCATTAGTCACCAAATCTAATTGAGTGGTTTTAACAGTATGCAAGCCACTGGACGCCACTGTAAATAACCACCAGCTGACACAGAACTGCTAGATGGTGTTTCCACATCAACCAATGTAAATAAAATGAAATGTTCCCGTAGTGCATATTAAAATCATGCTGAAATGCTATTGAACATTGTCAGGACGACACACGAAGACATGGTTAAAAATAACACATTCTTAATTTGTGGCTGGTATAAATTCGCAATTCATTGCGGTGTCCATGAAGTTAACCTGAATAAATGATAGATAAAATTAATGAATTGAAGGAGAGAGCGGGTTAGTCAAATGGCGTAGGTTATATGAGACTTACCTGTCATTATGGCATGTGGTCTATTGATGATGATGATGATGATGATGATGCTTCTTGTTTAAAGGGCCTAACATCTAGGTCATCGGCCCCTAATGGTACAAAATGAGACGAAATGTTATGACAATTTAAAAATCCATAATCCTCCATTGACCAGAATTCAAAAACGTGAGGACGAAGAATGAATGGATGGATATGAAGTTAAAACAATCAGTGGATCCGACCTGCAATGTCCCACATTCGACGATGCTTGTAGTCGAAACGGGTCCAAATTACAAATCAGCGGCCCCTCATAATGGTACTTATCACTTGGAAAATAGAACCAAGCTATTAGTCATGTTGCGGTACTAATCAAAAGTAGCATAGACTCGTGGTATTCCACACATTATGGTACTACTCGCAGGTAATGAAATTCGCACATGTAACACAGACCTATGGTGTTTCGCACACTGCAGCACTATTTACAGGCAATGCAAACCTGTGGCATTCCTCATATAAGTGGACCAACCACAGGGACCTGCACTATCCCATGTTCCACACATATTGGGTACTAAACAGAGGCAAGGCAGAACCATGGTGGCGCTCATCGCATGGTGTTGCTCATACAGGGGTACGAATTACAGGTAGGCCTACTATAAAATGCATCCTGAGGCACACACTGTCACTACTAATCACAAACCTATTTTGTACTGAACCCATGACCTTTGTGCCCTAAGAACATTATGCATAATGTGACAATCATTTAAAAGTTGGATTCTTGATAGCATGGATTTGACACGTGACGAGGGGGTGATTACCTTCGGTCCCACGCTCTGGGGTACGTGACGTCAACCACACGTGTCGACGGCGGAAGAATCTCAAGTCATTTTTATGAACTATTTCAAAGCGCGTGTACATGGCGTGACCACGCCAAGTCAAAAAGAATATAGTGCCTATCAAAGGAGGTCAATCATCTCACAAATCGAACCCGTAAAAAATTTAAATGTCCGTGAACACTACCGCCAGAAATGTAGCAAGCATGTAGTCACTTTCAAAACTCTTGAAATTGCAGTTTAGGTAAGTCAGAAATTTATAGAAATTTTCTTGGCGGCAAAGGGAGAGATCCGAAGAGAGGTAACTGCTATAAATATGAAGGGACGCCATGACGAAGCCTCCTTCTCCGGCATTTGTGATACAAAGCGGACGAAAAATTGTTGAGTTGCTCTGCGAAATCAAACCAACGAAAGTAGACTGAGTTCAACTGCAGATTTTAGCCATTGCGGCTAAGTCTTGACTCCATGAGGAGATAGTTTTCTTGAGTGAAATAATTGTACCAGATAGGACGGTCAAAGTACTGAATAAATTCTAATGTGATTAAGTAATTCGTGTGCGGAAATAATTATAGTCCATCGTGTGCGTCAAGCAAACAAGTGAAGGGTATTTTCTTTTTTTATGCTTTATTCCAGGAAACCTGAAGAAATAATAATAAATTGTGAAGCCATGAATGTAAAAATGGCTAAATAAAATGCCAGGGTCACAGGTGAGCCCTATGACGAATACTGGCGTGACGACATGAGGTAGGTGACTTTCCATCTTACTACCTCTTATATCTTGTCTCGTGATTTCTTAAAGTGTATTTGAATGGGGATATACGACGCAGTGGCCACCCCTACTAAGTTTTGTAAATGTGAGAGTACGACTAAAAGAGTCATTTGTTTTATTTTCCACTTGGATAAAAGTTTGAAGTCTTGCGAGTGCCGTATAATGTTGTAAAAAGTTATTGAATAGGGTTCCGAAGTGATATCACGTCCAATGTAGATCGTCATCCGTGTGAGTGTACTGCCTATATTTTGTGATGTCAAATTAAGATGTTCATTCGACGTAAAATTCTTCTGTCTGCAATTTGACGTTAATAATAATAATCCATGGTCACTCATTTTCAATTGAGCGGAAGCGCGCTGTCGGGCGAGAACCTAGGGTGATGAATTTGGTCACGGAGAGAAACGTTTTTATTTAATGCCCATTTTAAACTGTGTCTGACTGACAAGAAAAAGATCTAGTAGAATGTTTCAGTCATTTCCCGTAAAAATCAAGTTATTAAATACGATATCATTTATGCGAAGTTATTCATGATTAATGCATTGTGCGATATTAGACGTCGGGATTTCTAGTGAGGATTTTATTCCAGTTCTTTGTCGATGATAATTGTGGAGCTGGGAAACAGAGGTTAGTTTTGTGAATCAGGTTGGACCTGTCATTGAAGCCGGGACACGGAAGCCCGAGGAATGTTTTATATGAGTTGAGATGAGATGTGCGAATCAGGTTAGAGTCCTGTCATTTGAAGCCGGGACATGATAGCCCGAGGAATATTTTATAATGTTGAGAATGGAAAGAAATTCATAGAAATCCATAGCGGTATCAATTGGCGACGCGTGTAATTAGTGTGGGCATCTTGAAGCATAACCTGTGCATTTTGTTGGTTATAATATCGTATTTGTTTAATTATGTCGGCAGAGTTTAAAGGGAGCATTTTGAGAAGTCAGTCAACTGTGAATAAACCAGGTGTTTCCTGTAACTGCCAAGCGAGCTTGGGGGGATGAGAGGCCTCAGCTATGATACCGGGAAAGGAGTGGAGTTGAGATTGTACTGTAATTCTCGGCCAGGGGAAACGTTAAAATGCTGGATTTAGTTGAAATTTCTAGCCGGTAATGATCTAAGTATTGTGAAATACTGTAATTGGGGACGTAATGAACATTTGAAATCACGAACTTTGAGTATAAGGAACAGAGTAACCTAATTCAGGGTTGTCCAAAATATAGAGCGATGGTCGTGATGATCGGTTTGTCTGTGAGGGGTGTGCAAAATTCATAATGGTAATGACGAGATATGACATCGTAATTATATGGCGAGTTGTTTGGTTTGTACGTAGATTATTAGGATATCCAAGTGTTAATAACGGTTAGGACTAGATTAGATTTTTAAGCATGATATCACGAGACAGGATATATATAGCTGGACATGAATTATGTAAATTTCTTTTCCAGCCAGATAAACATCGCAATATTGAACTCACATCACAGCTGCGTAGAAATTTGTGAAGAAACCAGAGTCCGCGGAGATAAAATTTGTTGTTCGTTAATATTTCGTTAAATCATTTAAATTTATTTAATTATTAAATTCAGTGAAACCGCATTTGAAATAACTTTAATCAAGCGAATAACTTGGAGATGCATTCTGGAAATTTTAGTTTGTTTTCTGGGGAATGTTAACATGTAAAGTAACGATTAAGGGGACATATCCGAAGGAAATGGATTTTACTGCCACAAAGTTTGTGAGCATTGCTATTGTTGTAATTATTGAACTTTGATTGATTGAGCAGTGAATGTGCTGGGGATAGTAAAGTGGAACTTTGGTCATAAACCGATGTAACTTAATTGTGTTTAGCCTTCAGCCTAGAAACTTGGATGGTCAGGGGGTCATCAACCTCAGTGATTTAGATTAGGGCCATATGCCATCGTAGCATCATTTCCTTGCGGTCATCATCCACAATGACTTTAAAGTAACTTAGAAGATTAGATGTCAGTCCATGACATAGACGCAGGTCACATCGATTCAATTAAGGGTTCATGCCGTAGAACCACTGTGTGGCACACACCGATTGGACGGCCTTAATTATACTCAGAGTCCAGAGTTCGTGTTACGAGGGCTGGACCATAACGAATCACTATGATGGTACATGTGGTCTCACATGGAAGCCGAATTTAAGGATTTCCAGACTTTCCTTTCTTAAATGATTAATAATTGAGACAATGGTTTCTAGTAAGAATGCCCATCAGGCAATTACGTTAAAGTCTCACACCAGTGTTCTGACATTTATGTAAAAATGATTGTGGTGTCCAGTGGACACAATTGACTATGACACCGTTGACATAGTAAATTACTTCAGAATTTCCTGAATAAATAGGAATCTTTTAAACAGACCTTTCATTCCAGTAGATAGATTAGAATTACTGAACCCTACCTTTACCTCAGCAAGTGACGAAGAACCCGATACGACCCAAGAGACAGATCTCATGAACTTTGCTGATAGGTAAGGAAGGTAGGTATCCCTCAATATGGACCTAAAGGGTTCAGTAACTAACATACTGGTACTACGTGCAAATAAATGCGACCCATGGTGTTCCCTGCGTGATGGTATTAATTACAAGTAGTCTCATGGGTCTAATTTGATCATCCCTTGGTCGCCCCTTTTGACAGGCAGGGGATATCATAGGTGTATTCTTCGTCTACGTCCCCCACTGACAGAAGGTTGTGTGTTTGCTCCGTGAGAGGTATTTTATTTCCCTCAAGTCCGCTGGCAAGCCGGTTAGGACCCCCCTATCCGCCACCTGGGAGTATCATCTCTCCCCCTGCTACACCAGCGTAGTAGGTTCGTGGATGGGGTCTATTGTTGTGTGCCTCATACTAACGGTTGTAATATTCAAAGGAAAAGGAAGAGGCGGAGCAAGGGGAGGGGGAGGGTGGAGAGGGGAATTAAGGCGGGGCCGAAGGATGTGGGAAAAGAGATGGCTGCTGCGGAAAAGTGCTGTGAATATTATGAAAAACTGAATTATGACTTCTTCGTTTGACGTTTCTAAAAATTGGAATTAGAAGGTCAAATAGGATATTTGGCTTTTCTGAAATGTCAATAAGATTATGATTTGGGTTAAAATATTGATCTATATGTATGAAGCAGCTTTCAGTCATGTGATGATGATTGATGTTGATGATTTTGAGAATTTCCATATCTTCTTTTATGTCTGTGAATTTGTGATTATAGTCATGCATATGCTGTCCTACAGCTGAAATTTATTGTACTTCAGGGCATTGACGTGTTCCCAGTACCTTATATTAAAATTCCTCCCGGTATGTCCGGCATAAGAAGAATTAAAACTGTTGCAAATAATCCTGTATACTTCTGATTTTGAAAAATAATTGAACTTGTTTATAGACGTGGCATTATGTAAGACTTGTGCATTCGTATTGGTTTTGAAAACTACTTTTACATCGTGCTTTTTAAAGTAAAGTTGTTGGTGACTGTAAATTTGTTCGTTGAACGTAAATATAGAAAGGAAGTTGTTTTGTTTATCTTTTTCAAAGTGGTAGAGGGGTGATATTTATATTTATTGATTATTTTTCAATAAACAGACTGTTGTATCCATTAGATTTAGCTATATTATGAATTGTATTAAACTCATTTTTGAAGGCTCGGTACACCATGCTGTTGTACGCTGCTCATTTGTGAATTTGGGGGTGTGAAGAATCTTGATGGATTGTAGTGACTGTTGGGTGGGTTTTCTGAAAACCTTATATCTTAAGTAGCTTGGGTGCCTGATAATAGTCAAGTCTAAAAAATTAATTTTCTGTTCAATTTCAGATTCAAGTGTGAATTTTATATGCAGGTCAATGTTATTTAGATTAATGAGGGTGGTAGCAGTGTCTGTGATGCTCTCATCCATAATTACTATGGTGTCATCTACATATCTTGCCCAGAAAAGGATGTTGTCAAAGTTATTATTATTATTATCAATTTTGGTGTGTTCCAAAAAATCCAAGTAAATCTTGGCTAAGATACTTGAGGCCGGCGATCCCATAGCCAATCCTTCTTGTTGATAAATAACATTATCGAAAGTGAAATAATTGTTGCTTATAACTAGAGCCCGGATTTCCATGCAAATGCATGTTTTTAAATAAGCTGGTCACAATTCTCAAACTTTGCAAATATTCGTTTTATGGCTTAACAATTCCAAATAACCTTTCTTTTTCCCTGCATGTTTGCATCTTATGACCTTTTTAGGAGAAAATACATGCAAAATGCATATTTTGGACTTAATAGCGAATATCTGGACATTTAATATTGCATAATATGACTTTTCTTCTTACTTTGGCGCATATACAATGTTAACTTGCATGATAGTGCATTTTACGAATGTTGGTTTGCAGAATTTGGGACCATTCTTCCACATTATACAGTGCGCCTATTACTGAGAGAATGTATTCCTGGCATCCTATCTGACAATCAAAGTTAGTACTGTACATACGTTAGAGGTCCTATAATCCAATTAACCAAACACTTTCTTATCTGTTGTTTGAGTAAACATTGACGTAAGCCTGAAGGCCCCACGTCGAACTCTGTAATTCATGGGAATAACGTGTCCCAGTTATAGTGTTATAAATCGAACCATAAATTGTGCGTTACTCATTGATGGCTCATTTTTTCGTCTTAGATGAACAAAACAAAACTGGTATCGTACTTCTGTGACGCCGCGTTATGAGCTAGCAGCTTAGAAACCTTGGTTTCGCACTTAACACTCTTCCGCTGTTATCCTGGACTTTCCTACCCGGAACTCTCACTTGCACTTTGTTATTGCAGGCAATCATTACCAGTTATTGAGGACATTCAAATGTGTCTGCCATCATCGCACAGAGAAGTAGCTGCAGCAGCTAGATATAAGTTGAACAAAGTGATCCGTTCAAATCCCGATTTTGAATTCGTCAAGCTTATAAAAGATGCATTGTGGTGAAAATGCATAAGACATACAATTTGACCTCACTTTGTCCCAAATGTCTTCATTTAGGTATGCACCTGTCACTTCTTGTGACATAGAAAGACAATTTTTTGTGCTTAAGAATGTGCCAACAGATAAACGGACGAGCTTAAATCAAAACAATTTGGAGAATGTTGTACAATGTTTTAAAAGGAACTGAACCTTGATAGTGCACATTTTCCATTTTATCGTGCATGTTTTGCCATATGATAGTGCATGACTGCATGCATATTTTGAAATTCGATAAGTGCATGGAAATCCAGGCTCTACTTATAACTAATTTAAGCAAAGACATGAAATCCTGTATTTCTAATATACTTAGGCCGCTGTATTTGCTTAAAGTGTTTTGAATGATGGGGTATACCTTGGAGATTTGTATGCTAGGATACATATTTACAATATCGAATGAGTGGAGAGAATGATTGGATTGAATGTTAAATTTTTAAATTTATTGATCAATTATTTAGTGTTTTTGATGGATTTGTTTGAGAAAAAATGATAGTAAAATCTTTGAATTGCGATGCTTTGCATAACGGACTTGGTCTGTAATTAATGATGGGGCGAATGGGGATGCCGGTGTTGTGTATCTTGGGGAGGGCTTTGGTGGTGGGTAAACCTGGATTCATTAATTCATTAAGTTTTTTCTTGATCTGTCAATAGATATGAAGTATTCTTGAGGGTCTGCTTAAGTTGATGTTGGATTCTTGGGGTAGGGTCCTTCTTTACTGTAGAGAATGAGCTATCTTTAAAAAATTTGTTTTGCTTACATATTCATTTTTGTCCATTATGAC
Source organism: Anabrus simplex (assembly GCF_040414725.1). Lineage (NCBI taxonomy): Eukaryota > Metazoa > Arthropoda > Insecta > Orthoptera > Tettigoniidae > Anabrus > Anabrus simplex. The sequence continues at coordinate 681,880,589 of NC_090266.1, forward strand.
GGCAGTGTTACCTTTATCTGCTTTCATAATTAAAAGATTATTACCATTGATTTTCTTTTGGAGAGCATGTGTTTGCTTTTGTATGAGAATCGAATCCTTGTAGCTATTGTCATCATGAGTAGTAAGGGGTGAATTACCGGAGTTAATATTGTTTTTTGGGTTAAGAATAGTGTTTCATTTTCTTTTTACTTCAATTCTTACTTTGTCTTGTTTATCTGCTGGCAATTTGCTAATGGCTAATTCTGCTTCTACTGTTGTGGTGATGGCTGTATTCAGAGTGTTAAAATTATGCCAATTGTGTTTAAGGCCCCTGGCTAAAATGCCATTTGACTAACACGCTCTTTCCTTCAATTCTTTAATTTTATCTATCATTTATTCATGGTGTGGGTTACTCTAGTCACTTCCTAGTTCGTGAACCATGGGCAACAGCTGAGTGGCTTAGTATCCTGAGAGTCAGGATACCAGTTCCTATGGAATGGGAGTGGGCATCTCGGACATATTCCGAGTCATGGCCCTCCCTGTGCTCAGGCGGCTAGGACTATACAATTCACCGGTGGTCCATAACCCGTTAGAGGAGAGATTCTCACTTGGACTATGTGCAAGTAGGGTAGCATCCTGCTTCATGAATTTACCAAGCTCAGAACATTTTAAGCAAGCCTCGGACCTATCGGAGTAATGGAGTCCCACTCCCATTTGACAGGCGAGGGACTCCTTGGAAACAACTTGGCGAACGAAATGGAATTCGATGGGGAGTTATCAATCAATATTCTTCATCGGCATCCCCCACCCACAAGGGGTTGTGTGTTTGGTCCGTGAGAGGTATTTTATTTCCCTCAAATCCACCGGCAAGCCAGTTAGGACCCCACTATCCGCCACCTGGGACGCGCCACGTGGGAGTATCACCTCTCCCCCGACTACGCCAGCGTAGCAGGTTCGTGGTATTTACGTTGGTTGATGTGGAAACACCATCTAGCAGTTCTGCGTCAGCTGGTGGTTATTTACAGTAGCGTCCAGTGGCTTGGGCATACTGCTAAAACCACTCATTGGTGATTGATGATCCGACTACAGAATCAACAGTTACCAGTTTCCGTTTTCCAATTGAAATTGTAATGATTAGCAGTGATGGAACTAAATATTCTATGAATATTAATGCAAGAAAGAGTCCGGATGACGAGCATACTCCAGATGCTAAGAATTTAGAGCCCAATTTATTTTTCAAATTTTACTCTTAGTTCATCCTAGATTTTAATGTCAATTGTGTGTTTGTACCTGTTTGGTTATTAGATGTATTACATTAAGGCTGAAGATGGCCAGCCAAGGCCAAAACTAGTCCCTAGTTTAGTAATGTAATTCAAATATATTGCATTTCATAGTACTGAAAAGGTGGACCATTACGACATTAATCTAATAATTATTATTGTGATCATAATTCAATACGGATCAAAACCATGAAGTTTATATCCTATGATATAATGCCTAGTTTAAAGATCGAGCAGCACGTGCATTTTAAATTCCTTGTGAAAAAAAAGGTTTTGTAAGAGTTGTGAGGAGTCGGAAGGCTATAACCATCTGGGTCGTCCAATCACATAAAAAACTGATAGAAACATCCATAAAATTATTGAAACTGTGTGTGCAGATCGACTGAATATCTGGATGTTCCCAAAGTGAAAAGTATGTTGAAGGGAACACATTTTCAGTCCGTGGAAGAGTTGGAAGCAAAAAATGGCAAAGGTAATATGCAGGATTTTGAGCATTGTTATGAATAGTGGGAGATCTGTATGCAGTGGTGTATAAACAGAGAAGGGGTGCCGATTAAGTGAAGTTGTAAAATTCTTGCAATAAATCCTTTTTACGATAAGGTATCAGTCCTGTTTATTGATAGCCACACCTCAGATGAAATTTTTCGTTTCAGACCAAGGCAAAGTATTCACTGGCATCTTGGAAGGGAGGGTGCAATCAGTCATTGAGAGGAAGTTGGATGAAAACCAACCTAGGGTGCATGAAAGGAATATCATAGCCGAGCACATTACCTTCGGGTTGCGATGTTGTGTCCTAAGATAGTTGAGCTCTTGCCCACGTAAAGTATAATTGGTCTAGGGTTTTATGGGAGTAAGTGAAAGAAAGCAAAACATTCTGAAATTTTTTATTAGAACACCGACTAGCAACTAAGAAATACCTGGTTGCCAGTCATTTAACATCTGTGTATGTAGTTCTGCTCCATGTCTTTCATGGTTTTGTTTCAATTTTTCAGAATTTAGAACTGCTAGGTTCTTTTGCCTGCTGAAACTAATTTTGAATAAATTAATTATAAACTAAATATAAACTATCTGAAAAACAAAACAACAACTTAATTTTAAGATGGTATTTTCAGTCCATGGACGAGTTGGAAGCAAAAATTAATTTAAGTTATTTATTTTTCAGGCATAATTTTGTCACTGTATGTTTTCTTTTTTAGATAGTTTATGAATTTATTTAATCAAAATTAGTTTTGGCAGACTGAAGAACCTAATAATCATTAATTAACTGAGTGAAAACAGAAGAGATGGCTTGAGATATTACAAATTTTTCATTATTCACTCCCTGAAGCTCTTAGGGTACGTTCACACCGCACGCAGCGAGCTTAGCAGTAAGCAGTATGCAGGAAGGTGAGCGGCATGCTCCGTTTAGAAACACAGCTTCTTCCAATGAGACCGTCCACACCGCACGCTGCGAAGGTTTCAAGGACATGCCATGCCAACTCTCCTGCTTGCCTCGCAGCTCGACAGGCAGCAGTGTTTCTAAATCCAGCGTACTGCTTACTAGCTCGCCCAGTTTTCACCATGGAAGAAGTTTTAATCAGTGCTGTGTTTAAGAGGAGACCTTTATGGGATCCCAAAACAGCGTCGTACAAAAACAATACGATTAGTAGGAAAGTAGCTACAGAGGTGGGCTGTGATGGTAAGTATTCAATATTATTATTAATAATACTTACGAAATTGACTGGTGTTCTGGTTTTATTTTCTCAACTCTGTTTAACGATTAATATAGCAGATACATAAAATAAGGCTGCCTTTAGTTACATGAGGTTTACCATTTAACTAAATGAAGAGAATCTAATATTTTCTTAGCACTAAAAAATATTAGCAGTGAAAATATGACACCATCAAAATTAATGTGTAACTAGTCCCTCTCTGCTTACTTCAGCGTTTCTTTCCACAATGTTTTCCGGTATAGCATAATTATTCTGCCAAGCCAGTTTTCCAGGTCCACTAAAATAATGCATTAGTATTTCCCTAATTTGTTTAGCTGAATTCGAGAAGCGGAAGTGCGAACCAGACTCTTTATTTCGTACTGTTGCTGTTGAGGCCGTAGCAACGCTCATGAACTGAGGATCAATACCCTCTTCAGCAATAACAAAATTGTGTAATACACAAATAGAATTCACAATAGAAATTGCAAGATCAACGTTCGTTTCAATCGGTTTGTGCAAAATTCTCCATTGAGCACTCATGATCCCAAAAGCACATTCTATGCATTTTCTTGCTCTGGATAGACGGTAATTGAACACAAGTTGTTTATCATTTAAGTTTCGTCTAGGATACGGTCTCATCAGATATGGTAAGAGAGGATAAGCTTCGTCACCTACAAGGACAAATGGAACCTTGTACGGTGTCTCCGGCAATTCCGTGTGATCAGGCACATTCAAAATTCGTTTCTAATTTTTGAAACAATGAAGATGTCCTGAATGTACCTCCATCAGTCTGACGGCCTGCAGCACCCACATCAACTGCAATTAATCTGCAGTCAGCATCAGCTACAGCCTGAAGCACTACTGAAAAATACTGTTTGTCATTGTAGTACAATGAGCCAGACTTAGACGGACATTTCACTTCAATATGTTTTCCATCTATACTGCCGATGCAATGAGGAAAATTCCATTTCAAAGAGTACTGTTTTGCTACATCATACCACAATTCTGTTGTTGGCTCTGGTATATACTCTTCGTGCAGGACCTCCCATATTTTTTTACAGGTATCCTTGACAATAGCTGCTACTGTAGATTTCCCCACTCTAAAGCGAAGGGAGAGAGATGCAAACGAGTCACCAGTTGCAAGAAATCTGAAAAGAAGGAGACGAAACGTAATATAATTGTGTCTTCTGAAATTTAGAGCTTTTAAGATTAATGACGGACTTGTTCTTTCCCATTTATTTATTTTTTCCTTCAGGGATGGGTTAAGCATACAAAAAAAACGAACAGCGGGCAAAGTGTCTGGAACTGTATTAAGATGTCACCCTAGTATGTGTATGAGCAAGTAAGGAAAACTGAAACACCTTCAAAAATACGGTCGGTGAGAATTAGCGAAGCAGGGATACGAACTAAAATGGCATACTGAGAGGGATAGTTGCATATATCAACATTGTTTGAATCATGATCGTAACTTTTAATTAGTGAATCATTCTCACCCTCTTTTCTTGTTCTGTTTTTCAGTCAAACATGCCAGATCCCGCTGGAAAACACTGCGCGACTATTTTCGCCAGGAAATTAACAAAATTGAAAAGCCGAAATCTGGTACCGGTGGAGACGGGACGACAACTAGCTCTTGGCAGTTTTTTCAACTGATGAGTTTCCTGCATGATACGATGATATCAGAAGCTAGAAGTTCCAGTCTAGGAGTTTCTTCATTCGACTACTCCTTGTCTGCAGAAGTAGCAAATGAAGTAGTCCATAGAACTCCATAGAACCTTCTTCAGAGACATCACCTCAGGAAGAGATACCTTCGGACGTGTCATCGGTAAGCACTCAGAGTATGTGTAGAGAGAAAAGAAAAAGGTCACGCCCTGATATTGACGCAATATTGACTAAGAATGAAGCATTGATAGCAATAGAAAAACAAAAATTGGAATTTCTTCAGAAAGATATGGCCGAAGAAAAGGATGACGACCTCATGTTTCTAAAAAGCCTGCTGCTTGACTTGAAGTCTCTGCCTCGTTCTCGCAATCGTGCAGTGCGTTTGAAATTTCAAGAAATAATTTGCAGTGAAATTGATGCATTGGAGAGGCAGCCCTATTCTTTTGCTCCCAAACCGACTGAAGGAACTAATATTTCTACCGATGGTTACAGAGTGATGAGTTTAAATCCCAGTTTTCTGTCAGACAGTTTACACAATTCTTTGTAGTTTTTAATGGTTGTTGTGAGAAACGACAAGGACATTTTTGTGCTTTAATTCATTAATTTGTTTTTGCTAATTACTATACGCTCCTTATTATTATTAAATATAAATAACTTCAAAATTGTGAGTAAAATATCTGAGTGAAACTTGTCAATTGATAAAATATGATGATGCAGTAATAAATAATTATTTCCAGCAGATTTTACTACCTTTTCCATTTAAGAGTTTGTAATATGATTTCATTACTCACCTCAGGGTAATAACAAGTCGTTCTTCTGGTGATATTGGCCTCCTGAAATTAGTTTCTTCTCTGTAAAGGTGTCTCTCCAGCTTTCGTAGTAGGGAATCAAATGTCTCTTTAGTCATTCGTAGGTAGTTAAAAAATTTATCGTTGTACTTCCGAACATCACGGTAGAGACGATTAAACTCACCACGAGTGGCTCTAGACTGGTTAAATTCATGTACCCATGTACGAGTCAAGATCCTAGGATCATCCATCTTTACTGCAACACTTTCCATTAAATACAATCTTCTCGATAACTGATAATGCCATCTTACACAAAGCGAAACATGGCAGACAAATGATTAGCAGCAAACTGCCAAGCGTAGTGGTGTGAACACTTGTGCTGCTTGCTGCACACGACCCTCACCTAGCAGCAAGGTCACCCTGCTTACTGCCCAGCTTGCTGCGTGCAGTGTGAACGTACCCTTAGGTTTTTAGGTGTGTTTGCATCAGCCCTAGGTGCACAATTGAAATGTCAAAGAGGTTCAACCTTTTCAATACAAAACGTGTTGTATAAGAAGTTCACAACATAATATTTATTGAATAATAAGGACCGGTTTCGACGCTCACTGCGTCATCATCAGCTAACAAAGATCAACAAATAGGCAAAGTACATGTCATAATATTAAAATTTCTTACAGAACCAGCAATAGAAACATAGATATAGTTCACAATTCCAAATCAGTTAACAGGTCTGACACTTATGCAATGTCAGGTGTTTACCGTTTTCAATGCAATAACTGTCTTTCCTCATATGTCGGACAGACCGGGCGCAGCTTCAAAGTTAGATACTTAGAACACGTTAATGCCATCAGATATAATAGATTTTCCGCAATAGGCCAACATATACATGACTTAAAGCATAATTTTACCACCATAGAACAAGACCTAGAAATTCTCAAAAACATAAATAAAGGCCCTTTACTCGACGTTACGGAGAACTGTTTTATTCACCTAGACCAATTTTTTAACCCTAACTTAAATCTTAACGAAATCTCAGAAAAATCCAGCATTCTTTTCGACTACCTAATAGAAGTCTTTAGAGGTATAAAAACCACGAGAGAAAAATCGATCTTTCACGCTCTCCACAGTACTCTTTTACGTCCCACACCACTGCCACTCCGCCCTCCTGACCCACCTTAAACTCCGCCTCCCTACCCCTCTCCTCTCCACTTCCCCTCCCCCCCCTTTCACTCTAACTTCGCTACTCAGTCACACCTTCTCACTAGTCCAGAACTCTTCTTACACCACACACTCAGCACGCCAAACAAGGTGAGTCTCATATTCTATCACCCTTGACCGAACTCGATTTAGACTTCCATTTCACTAACTTAGTTTTTCTTTCCTCTCTTAAAGATTCACTACCCTGTTGAGCTGAGACTAATTTGAAGAGCAACCTTATTCAATCGCCCAACATCAGGTGTCCCGGCCTCGACAAAATTTTTTTATTGGTTTGACTATATAACATCGGACCTGGACTTATGTGCCTGAAGTGAACAACAGAAGAGTGGACAATTTTACCATTATATTATTTTTACCACATAGTTTTATCACCATATTCAGACTCTCATGCTCATAGCATCAGTTCAATTTTATGCATAATTTTTACCCATCAAACCACTATGTTTTATGTGTCACATCACATTATCATATTTTACTCAAGTTTCTCCTAGCTTTTATGACAAAGCAGTTTACCATTTGTATTCAGCCATACAAGAGTTATTAATGTAAATCATTCATGACATGTACTTTGCCTATTTGTTGATCTTTGTTAGCTGATGATGACGCAGTGAGCGTCGAAACCGGTCCTTATTATTCAATAAATATTATGTTGTGAACTTCTTATACAACACGTTTTGTATTGAAAAGGTTGAACCTCTTTGACATTTCAATTGTGAATCTCAGTTCAATACGGGAAAATGAAGTTTTTAACTTATAATGACAAAGCTAACCAAGCAAAATTTAAAGCCCATCAATACATGGGCCTTAGAATAAAGATCGCAAAACTGGGCAAGGACATTCGTTTCTTAAAACAATGTTTATTATACAATTTAACTCCGAACTTTCTTAAAAATAACTCGAAAAAAACGCAACGAAAATCTCCTCAACACTCGAAAACCCAAGCCAAGGTAAATAAAATCTGGCTTAAGAATGAAATAAGATTTTTATACAAGAAAAAATCTTTTTTAAATAACAAACTATATGAGACGCACCTTGAGACAGCACATTTACTTTCTAAAGCCCAATGGAATATTTTCCAAAGTAAAATTGCGGACAAACTGTTCTACATACTTGAACAAAAACAAGTAACACATGAGAAGAAACTCAACAACCTTAAAAATAACGCAAGGCTGAATAGTCCAACTACAGCATTTCCTAACGAATCGAGTACCCGTAACCTAGAGTCTTTAATAGAACATTTCCATCCCCCAGTAGTTAACTTAACAGAAATAACACTTTCGGACAAGGATAACGAGATCCTCGAAAAAGGACCAAAACACAATTGGCCCAATTCAAATAAAGTTAACATCGCTACCACACTAGTCATAGAATCCGAAACAGCCATAAATAAAATACCTTTAGATGCACAAGATGAGGTTAGATTCGAGGTCAAACGAACTTTAAACAAAATCAATAATCTAAAAAACAGGACAACTGCTACTAATATTATTTCACATAAAAAAATCTTTGCAGAACGAGAACACATTAAAAAACTCGCGGATAAAATTAAAGTTCATAACCTTATCATCACAAAAGCTGACAAGGGTAATACAACGGTCATCATGGATAAAAACGATTATATCGAAAAAACAAAAAGTTTTTTCAATACTGGTTCTTTCTCCTTAGTCAAAAAAGATCCGACACAGCAAATCCAACGTCTCCTAAAACAAACTTTAAAAAATACATCATTCCTTTTTACAGAACATGAAAAAACGAGATTAATTAATATGAATCCCGGCCTGCCTACCGCTAAAGCTCTCCCCAAAATCCATAAGACCGACGTCCCCATACGCCCCATCATTAACTACAGACCTAGCCCATTATATAAACTGGCCCAATTCATACAAAAATTTCTTAGTAGAAATTATAAATTTCAGTCGAAAAAATCCGTAAAAAACACCATCGAACTAATTGAAAAACTGAATAAATTTGAAATACTGCCATTTCATACCCTTCACTCATTCGATATCAATAATATGTATCCCAGTATCAACACCAAAAAACTCCTTCCCATAATACTAAAAAACCTAAAAACATATAGTGGGCTAAGTAAACTAGAGATCCAAGACTTTATGCAGGTCCTAAAACTCGTAATACATAACAACTATTTCGCATTTGATAAATGCATTTACCAACAAGATGGACTGGCTATGGGGTCGCCGGCCTCAGGAATTTTGGCTGAAATTTACATAGATTTCCTAGAAGACACTGCAATTAACACCAGTAACACTTTTTCAAATATACACTTCTGGTCTAGGTATGTTGATGATACTCTAGTTATTCTAGATGATAGAACGGTTAATGCAGCCACTACTCTTAATAACTTAAACAAGATTGATCCTAATATAAAATTCACATTAGAATCTGAGTCCAATTACTCGATCAATTTTTTAGACCTTACAATTAAACGACATCCTTCTTCTTTAGAATACAATATCTACAGAAAACCAACCCAAACAGCGACCACTATTAGAAACGACTCTACACATCCACATGCACATAAATGTGCCACTTACTATAGCATGGTAGACCGTGCACTAAAAATACCCTTATCCAAGGAAAACCTAAAGAAGGAATTGAACACCATTCGGGCCATTGCTAAATTTAACGGTTATAATGCCTCATTCATAGAACGCATCATTAACAAATGTAAACATAGACTGAAGTCAACATTAACCAAAGAAAGACATAACCCTGCCCTATTCGCCACCTTCACCTTTAATGAAAATATACACAGTGTAACGAATATTTTCAAGAAACATAATATTAAAATTTCTTACAGAACCAGCAATAGAAACATAGATATAGTTCACAATTCCAAATCAGTTAACAGGTCTGACACTTATGCAATGTCAGGTGTTTACCGTTTTCAATGCAATAACTGTCTTTCCTCATATGTCGGACAGACCGGGCGCAGCTTCAAAGTTAGATACTTAGAACACGTTAATGCCATCAGATATAATAGATTTTCCGCAATAGGCCAACATATACATGACTTAAAGCATAATTTTACCACCATAGAACAAGACCTAGAAATTCTCAAAAACATAAATAAAGGCCCTTTACTCGACGTTACGGAGAACTGTTTTATTCACCTAGACCAATTTTTTAACCCTAACTTAAATCTTAACGAAATCTCAGAAAAATCCAGCATTCTTTTCGACTACCTAATAGAAGTCTTTAGAGGTATAAAAACCACGAGAGAAAAATCGATCTTTCACGCTCTCCACAGTACTCTTTTACGTCCCACACCACTGCCACTCCGCCCTCCTGACCCACCTTAAACTCCGCCTCCCTACCCCTCTCCTCTCCACTTCCCCTCCCCACCCCTTTCACTCTAACTTCGCTACTCAGTCACACCTTCTCACTAGTCCAGAACTCTTCTTACACCACACACTCAGCACGCCAAACAAGGTGAGTCTCATATTCTATCACCCTTGACCGAACTCGATTTAGACTTCCATTTCACTAACTTAGTTTTTCTTTCCTCTCTTAAAGATTCACTACCCTGTTGAGCTGAGACTAATTTGAAGAGCAACCTTATTCAATCGCCCAACATCAGGTGTCCCGGCCTCGACAAAAATTTTTTATTGGTTTGACTATATAACATCGGACCTGGACTTATGTGCCTGAAGTGAACAACAGAAGAGTGGACAATTTTACCATTATATTATTTTTACCACATAGTTTTATCACCATATTCAGACTCTCATGCTCATAGCATCAGTTCAATTTTATGCATAATTTTTACCCATCAAACCACTATGTTTTATGTGTCACATCACATTATCATATTTTACTCAAGTTTCTCCTAGCTTTTATGACAAAGCAGTTTACCATTTGTATTCAGCCATACAAGAGTTATTAATGTAAATCATTCATGACATGTACTTTGCCTATTTGTTGATCTTTGTTAGCTGATGATGACGCAGTGAGCGTCGAAACCGGTCCTTATTATTCAATAAATATTATGTTGTGAACTTCTTATACAACACGTTTTGTATTGAAAAGGTTGAACCTCTTTGACATTTCAATTGTGAATCTCAGTTCAATACGGGAAAATGAAGTTTTTAACTTATAATCAGCCCTAGGTGGTTGACAATGTACATGTTTTCATAATGATAAATGAAGATATGCTCTACTGTGTTATATGTAATCGTAAATGATAAAAATGTATATCTGTACAAGTACTTACAGCTTTTTACCGACTTGACCACTTGCATAACCAACTTCTCATGCCCTCTTTTTATACGTTGCATTTATATTACCACCTAGCTTTATTTATTACTTTGTCATTCTGTCTACTTATCATTGTTTTTTTTTTTTTTAAATATTCCATGGAAATCTTCCCTCTTTCTTCTTAGGACTGCAAAGTTGAGGGTCATTGCTGGCCAGAAAACGGCAGGTTTTTATTTGTCCTTTTTTTGCCCTTTTCGGCGTTTCTTGGTTTATACATCCTTTTTTAGCCATTTTCTAGATCTCAAAGGTTTTTTTTTTTTTTTGCAACTTTACCTTCTTTAGACTACATTTTTACTGCCCATTCTCAATTCAAAACATCACTAGTTCATCCATCACCTCATAACCATCTTTTCTGTACCAAGAGAGAAAATGAAATGATTAAATGAAAAATTGAAACTAATGCTTGAAAAAGACGAGGGGTACCATATTATTGCAAGATAAGTGAAATACTGAAAGGAGAACGTTTTGATGTCAGTCTGTTGATGTGGAGAGAAGTTTCTTGATGTTTTGCAATTTACACCAACAACCTGGAGATGACTAATGTGATATACTGCAAAGATAACTGAGGTAAGGTTTCCAAATTCCAATTTCTGTAACCTAGTGTTATGATTCTAGTTACAGTAGTTTCAACTTCTTTCTCCAGGATGTCCATTGCAGATTTGCTGAATTCATTGTGGGTGGAAAAAAACATTTAAATCTAAATTCTGCAAGTATTTTTTTAACAAACATCAAATTCCTGTTTTTAAATTATGTTAATCTAGAAATATATTATAATGTCTAAAAGAAGAAGTATTTCACTCATATATTTTTGCACTGTATGTTGCATACCACCAGAATTTTGCATTTTAAAACTTTATATTCCTTCATTAAATATGTGTATGTATGTTGTGCATGTTGGGTATTCAGCCCAAATGCTGGTTTGATCCTCTGCAACTCCGCCAACAGCTGTCATAAATAGCCTAGGCGTCACTGAAGAGGCGTACTAGGGAAATGAGGAGTGAGGTAGTTTCCCGTTGCTTTCCTCACCAAGCCAGCCGTTGCTATTACATATCAGTCTGCCAAGCCCACTGAAATGCATGCACCAACCAACCCTATGAGCGATATTTTCACACCATTCGTAACAGGGACTGGCTGCATAAGGAATGGTATTACTAGCATCACTCATACCTCAGTCACTTTCATATTGTCAAAGCCAAGGATGAGAATGAGAAAGGTCAATGAAAGTAACAAATTTGATATAGCCCATACCAGAAGACATAGTGCACTGTAAACACTACATCTTGCCAGCAAAGGCATCATTAAATATGTATTAAAACTAAAATTATGCATGAATTTGGATCACAAATTTATGTTGTTTTTTCCCTTGATATTTTTGGGTCTTTTTACAGGTCTTCTTTAGGCAATTTATAACTCTTCAACTTCTGAGCCCTAGTGATGACATTGTTATTGACCTCTATCTAATTCACTGCCAAAGAAATGTTGGATTTTTGTGCAATGAGGTATTATGGGAAACTACTCTCTATATACTGATGCACAGTGATGAACAAGAGTACTTTTCCTTCACTCCAACCCTCAAAGAAGATCAAACTAGAAATTTTCAAGCTGTGTAATGTTTTTCTTAGATCACGTTCTTATGTGATAAGTTGCTACTCTCCATCTACCTATATTTCCTGACTAAATATGTAATAAATCATGAATTAATCAGACTTTCTTTCACATCAAGCTGCTCACGCAAGGGTGTTTCTGAATAATAAACACCTCGGTGATTTCTGTTACGAATGAACAACAGTCTTCAGGTTTTCCAAGGGATCCACGATTATCAACAATCAAACTAAACTATGGCTACTGCTTTCTGAAGCACGAACTAGACTGAAAGAAAAATTATATGCCTGTACTAAATGTCTCACGGGGTATAATGTAGAATCCATGCCCAGGGTTACGGCTGAAGACCATAACAGCATCTTAGGCAGAGGAGGAGACCTTTGGAATGACGAAGATGGTGGATGAGGCAACCCATCCTCTCTGGGGAAAATTAGAAGAGGAAACTGCTGCCTTGTGGAGAAGAGGGATCTTCAAAGGCCAAGGGAGTAATCCCTGAAAGAAAATCCTCAGATGTGTTAGGCTTAGCAGGTCAGCAGATGAGTAAATTTGTACTAGCTTTGAACTATAATACAAGCCTCAGATGGAAGTTTAAAAATGGAAATGGAATTGACAAGTCTCTGGCTACAGTTGCACAGTAAGATGGTAATGCTGATGTTCGTGCAAGTTAGATCAGAGAACAAAACCCGATTTGGAACAATAAATATTTTAACAATGAATGGGAAGGAAAATGAATTGATTGACCTAATGGAGAGACGAAAACTCGATATCCTGGGATTAAGTAAAATGGAAAGGGAAAGGAATGAAGAAACTAAGAAAGGGGCACACCTTGTACAGTAAAGAGAAAAGAAATGGAGTGGAATTTATAGTGAATCAGAATGTTGAACCAACAGCTGAAGTTGAGTATGTAAATGAAAGAAAGAATGCAAGAAAACAAGGAACTACTGAAGATAGTACAGGTGTGTGCTAAACAGACAGGATGTGGCGTGGAAGGAAAATATTACCTCAATGAACTGGAAACGCATACTGTTGGAAATGGGATCTTGATAATGGGAGATCTGAATGCCCATATGGGAACTGATAGAATGGGATATGAGAATCATCTGGGCCCACATGGGAATGGTGACAAAAATGAAGATGGAGGGAAACTGTAGGACTTTTGTATCAGAAATGATGCTTGTTGTTTTAAGGGGCCTAACATCAAAGGTCATCGGCCCTGTATCAGAAATAATCTGATAATAAAGAACACTTGGTTTATGAAGAGGAATAGCCATAAGATCAGCCGATATAGTTGGGATGGACAGTATAGAACACTAATCGATTTTATAACAACAGACAGAGAATGAGGAAGATACGTCATGAATACGAAGATAATCCCCAGTGAAAGTATGGAAGGTGATCATAGATTATTAATTGTGGAATTAAAACAAGTAAAAATCCCTGAAACTGTACTGAAGAAGAAACCAAAGATCAGGGATTTGGGAACTGGAGGAGGAGGATAAAAGAATGGCATTCCAAGATTGGATAAAAAGGAAGTTGCCCAACACGGAAATACAAAGTGGAGAAGAAGAGTGGGACAATTTAAGACATTTGTGGAAGCAGCAATTGAGTTATGTGGGAAAACAAAAGCAAAGGTTAAGGGAAAGGAGACACGGTGGTGGACAGACAAAATAAAAAAAGGGAAATAAAAGAAAGGAACAAGGTGAAGAAAGAAATGGGTAAGGAAAAGCAAAAAACATATCTGAGGGATGAGAATAAGATAGAAAGGTTACATGTGGAATACAACAGATTGAAACTTCAAGTAAAGAGGAATATGAAGGAAGAAAAGGAGAAATGCTGGGGAGAGTTTATGAACAAAATTGAGCAAGATAGTCCAGGAAATCAGAAACTATTATAGAGAGTAATAAAACCGAAAATAAATCAAGAAAAAAATCAAGGCATTAGAGAGAAAAGATGGATCCATAGTACATGACAAAAAGGGTCTTCAGAAGGTGATGGCAAAATGTTTTGAAAAACTTTATAATGAGGATGACTGCTCGGAGGAAGGAGATAAGAAAATGGTAATGATAGATGGAGAAAAAGAAGAGAACCTGCTAATATGGTTTGAACTTGAAAGGACAGTAAAGGCAATGACCAAAGGTAAACCAAGTGGAAAAGACGAATTCAATGCTGATATGATTAAGGCAGCAGGAAGCAGTGGACTACAGTGGCTATACCAAGCCCTCAGTGCATATGGAAGGATGAAAGGATACCTGAAGATGGCAACAAGAAAGCATTGTACCATTGTTCAAAAAAGGAAATAGGAAGAAATGTGAAAATTATATTATTATCACACGGGCTAAAAATAATGGAGAAAGTCATAGACAAAAGACTGAGGGATATAATAGAAACACAGTTAGAGGAAGAACAAGGGCTTTAGACCGAATAGATCAACAAGACTTGATATTTACAGTGCGAACGATAACACTAGGCAACATGATTTTGCGGTAACATAGAAAATATGTAATTCCTATGGAAATCGCTGCCCTGATTCCGAAAATAATGCTATTTTTTTCCTATCACATCTAGTTTTGATGCAATTCGGTGTTTTACTATCTGCATGAATTCGTAAGATGTAATGTTGAGGGATGTTCTTGCGCAACTTTTTTTAGAGTACAATTATGTGATTTGATTTGTTATTGTTTGCATTTTATTATAGGTTTATTGCTGTCTAAATTTTCATTTTGTAGTTGGGGATTTTCGGGTAAATTCATAACAAACTCCCCCAGATATGCAATAGACCGCGAGGTATGTAGGATTGAAGATAAGACAGTTGAGAGTTTGTCTTTCG
The DNA here is from genome assembly GCF_040414725.1 of Anabrus simplex. Classification (NCBI taxonomy): domain Eukaryota; kingdom Metazoa; phylum Arthropoda; class Insecta; order Orthoptera; family Tettigoniidae; genus Anabrus; species Anabrus simplex. The sequence goes on from NC_090266.1 coordinate 681,895,911, forward strand.
TCTTAGACCACTTGAATAAACAGACGTGTTAAAAGCCCCAGCCCTTATGCAATGTTTATGATGGACTGATAAAGCAGTTTCCTTTCAAAGATAACAGTCCAAAAGTATTATACTCAAGAAGATGAACTAGTATTTTGTACGGATGTTTCAAATTTTCTACGTCAATTGGGAGAGAAAGAGTATGATCCTAGTAACTGGTGTGTGTTTTTTTTTTCACTCTTTGCTTCATAATACAAATGTTCTGGCATACGTACCACTTGCACACTCCACAAAAATGTCTGAAACATATGAGACCTTAAAGTTGGTGCTTAAAAAAATTAAATATCATGAGCATGGGTGGCAAATTTGCGGTGATTTGAAGATCATTGGATTGTTACTGGGACAACAAAAAGGCTATACAAAATTTCCCTGTTTCCTATGCGAATGGGATAGCAGGGCACGGTATAAACATTGGGATACAGTGAATTGGACAGAAAGGAAACAACTACAACCAGAATCCAAAAATGTCTTGAATGTAAGTCTTATTGACCGTGAAAAAAATTCTACTTCTACCCTTGCACATCAAATTTGGATTGATGAAACTGTATGTTGAGGCATTATATAAAAGTAGCCTATGCTTCCAATATTTATCCACTAAATTTCCCTCATTATTAGATGCAAAAATCAAAGAAGGCGTATTTGATGGACCACAGATTCGTAAAGAGATGAAGGATAAAATTTTCACAGACACGATGACCAAAGTTGAGAAAGAGGCATAGAACGCTTTCAAAGATGTAGTGACTAAATTCCTTGGCAACATTAAGGACCCTCAATACAAAGAAATTGTAAGGAAAATGTTGGTAAAGTTTAAGGAACTCGGTTGGAATATGAGCCTTAAGCTTCCTTTCTTAGCTTTGCATCTGGAATATTTCCCTCCAAATTTAGGAGCTGTCAGTGAAGAACAAGGTGAAAGGTTTCACCAGGATCCCAAAGATGCAGAACGACGCTATCAGGGACGTTGGGATGTGAGTATGATGGCCGATTACTGTTGGTCGATTGCACAAGACGACCCTTCTAGAGATCATTCAAGAACTTAAAAAAACCGGAAATTCCACGGAAAATGGGAAAAGACGGAGGTGTGAATCTAACCTGCACATAATGTAAGTAGCAAAACTATGTATGTTTAACCATGTAATTTTTATTCAAGGTACGGTTATATTAATTTAAAAGCAACTGTACAGTCGAAACTAAATAGGCGCTTTATGCTTCAGTTTCAATGAATTTCAATATACATAAAAAATATAATACATACTATCTACTTGCTTACAAAGCAGCATTTATGTGTATTCAATGCATGCAAAATATGATTACGTTTTGCAAGCTGAAATTGACATTAATACATCAAATTTAATCAATACTAAGTATCAACAATTTTACGTAAGAACAAAATAATATTTTGTAAAATTGCCACCAAACCAGACGTGATTCGCCAAAACTAATTTTTTCCTCGAATTCTGCGTTAAGAAATTCATAAAACCCACCTAGTTTCATTTTTTACCGTACAAAAAAAGTTTTATTTTGCAGGCTAGTGTAATGGAAAAACATCTGGAAAGGAACAAGGAAACCATCTTCGTATTTTTGGATTTGGAAAAAGCTTATGATACAGTTAAGAGAAAATATGTATGGGAATGCCCACGGAAAAGGAATGTACCAAAATCATTAATTAACAGGATAAAAATGTTGTATCATGAGAGTAAAAGCAGTGTACAAGTGGGGAGTGGTGACTGAAACATTTTATACAAAAAAAGGTCAAGCAAGGAAGTGCACTGTCACCATTATTGTTTATTATATCGATGGATGAAATCATAAAACGTGTAAAACAGAGTATCAGTAGTGATGAAGTGAATGCTTTGGTATTTGCAGATGATGTGGTGATTTGGGGAAAGGGAGAAAAGGAAGTACAAAGGAGACTTAGTAAAAAGAAAACTGTAGTCATGCACTGTGGAAAAGAGAAAAAGAGGAGCCAAGTGAACATAGACGGAGAACGGTTAGAGAATGTAGAACAGTTTACATATCCGGGTAGCATTATTAATGGAAGTAATGGAATCAACCCTGAAATTAATAACAGACTAAGTAAAGGTACAACATTTTATCATCAAGTTAGAGAGCTTTTATGGGATGACAAAGTACCCAAGAGAACAAAACTAACATTATATAAACAATTCTATATAAACCAATTGTAACATAAGAACTTGACATGCTGGTAACTAATAAGACACAAGATAGTAAGAACCAAGCAGTAGAAATGAAATTTTTAAGAACATCGGTTAAAAAGACAAGAAGAGATAGAATTCAAAATATTAAAATCAGAGAAGATCTTAATATAGAACCGTTAGTACAGAACATACAGAAAGCAAGACTGAGATGGTTCGGACATGTAAAAAGAATGATGGGAAAGGAACGGGTAGCAAGAAGGGAATTGGAAAGAGAAGTTAACGGAAAGAGACCAGCTGGAAGACCGAGAAGGTGGATGGATCAGATTTGGAAGGACATTAGAAAAACTGGATTGGATGTGGCGGAAGTAATGGAACAGGAAAAGTGGAAGGACAGAAAGGAGTGGAGGTGGCTTGTTAACCACACCCGGGCAACTGGAGTGGGATATTGATGATGATGACTGATGATGACTAAATGTCATGAAGTCTGGCAATCTGAACACAATCATGCCATGTGATGGACCATAGCTACATTTGAAATACTTGCAGCTTATTACTAGTATTTCCTATCAGATACTTCAATAACTTTTAGAAAATTCCTAGAATAACATACAAGTAAAAAAAGCACGTAATCGTAAATTAGGAACTATCATTCACTAGGGATGGGGGTGTGATTAGCGTAGTGGCTTAGCTGTTGGTTTTCTACATGAATGAGGTTCAATTCTTGGGTTGGAATTTTCATCCGAAAAGATCACATGGTGCAACGAACGGAACCTGGCCTTAAAACCACTGGCCAAAACTCAATATGAGCCAGGTGGCTGGGAGAAGCTGAAGACAGTTTATTATTCACTAGTTATAGCATCCTCAATCCTCATATGTGTAATGATAATTTTTTTTGCCATTTGTTTTACGTCACACCGACACAGATAGGTCTTATGGCGATGATGGGACAGGAAAGGCCTAGGAATGGGAAGGAAGCGGCCGTAGACTTAATTAAGGTACAGCCCCAGCATTTGCCTGGTGTGAAAATGGGAAACCACGGATAACCATCTTCAGGGCTGCCGACAGTGGGGTTCGAACCCACTATCTCCCAGATGCGAGCTCACAGCTGTGCACTCCTAACCGCACGGCCAACTCGCCGCCCGGTGTGTAAGGATCAAAGTAATTGGTTGCAATACTCTATTTGTGTGGTATGAAGCTAGATACTTTTTAAATATCTACATAATAAATTAATAACAAAAGTGAAACTTAAAAGAAAAAAGGCAGAGGGATCCTAAGTAACTACATTTGTCAGTGGTCCTTAGGATGATACAGAAGACAAAATAAAATTAACAAACACAATCTTAAATCCAGGAAAGAATGACATTAATGTTGCTCACTGCAGATTCTCTTCAATTTAACAAAGTGACAGCCATTTTTACAACTTCCATACCTACATTTACACTAACTATGGGGAGGACAAGAATTCAATACAGATTCCAAAATTTTCACATCTCATAATACCGTATAAAGAACTTTTATAGGCATTTGAAGAGAATTAAAACAAAATTGTGGCAGTGCCCAATATAACTTTCAAGATAACACTTTTTTCAGTTTTGAGAAATACTACTTGAAAATGAAGAGAAAAAGTTGTATCTTACGTGCACTTTCTTCCCTATAATGTACAAATTAGATAAGAATTCTTGGAATACTTTAAATAATGAATCATCCCTGATATTCCAAACAAAACAGAAGAGTCTGCTTGTCGTTATTTAGAATTTCTTGATGGACAATATTCTTGTTTTCAAACAGCCTTTGCTACAGTCAAGATGCAAGACAAAAATACTTCAATAGTAATATAAAGCTTGCCTTCATATTAAAAAAAAAAAAAAAAAAAAAAAAAAGAACAACTTGATCAAGCAATGGCATGATAAAAATACACAATATTAATATTTAATTATTTATTATATTGTAGTCTTGTAAAAAGTAACATGTTTTAGCATTTACTGAACATAAAAAAATAAGTATATTTGAACTTTTAAGGCTATGAATAACATTAATAAAGAACAATATAACATAGTTGCAAAACATTAGAGGAAGATAAAGGTTAAAATATACTACTTGGCAAAATTCTATCTAAAAAACCCTAGACAGAAAAGATAATGCTAAACTCACACATCTGAAATGTAGAATTATGAGCATCATATATACTATGGGAAAAAAAAAAAAAAAAAAACAAACATTATTGGTATAATAACCTTAAAAAGACATGACATAAATGAACTGAGTAAAGATATAAACTATCCTACACTGTTACACATCTACAGAAAGATGGAAATACAAATATTTCACTAATATTTGTACTTGGAATAAATCACAGCCAAATCACAGATACGTGTTTTAAAATAACTTATGGCAAGTAAAATACCAACTCCACAATGAAATGAGGTTCTTTGTTGATATCTTGCTTACACACATATATCTAACAAAACTCTTTCTCTACATTAATAAAACACTACTAATATTATTATATGGAATAAACTGTACATGACTCTCTTACTGCCATGGTTAACAAGTCTCTTTTGTCAGCTCCATACACTTTATAACTGATACAGGTACAACATTTTACTAGGAAAGATTGGTGTACATTTGAGGAACTTTGCGTTACATCTAAAAATCTACAATATCTACAAAATACAATAGTACCACTGAGAATTACTGTCCTTCTAAGAAAACTTACAGGACTTCTTCCACTTGTAACAGAGACAACATGGTAACAACGAATCACAATGGACTTCCTTAGTACATCAGTCTATGTAAATGATGAATCAAGCTGCATTTGTGTATTAAAGAAACACCACACACACCACCACCTTTTAGCAGTACCAAATCTTTTCCAAAATATAATTCTCATCCAGTTAAACTTGTGATATATTTCAGAAGTCCAGTAATATTCATGTATATGATAAGCTGTCAAAAACACAGTGCAGATATGTAACAGTTAACTAATTATGGAAATCTAAAAAGTATTCCAAAGTTTCTGTGTAGAATTGATACTTCAAAAGATGCATTTGATATACAGTGGCGGTCAAAATAATAGAGCCACCTCTATTGACGAGATTAAGAACTGGGATATCTATTAGTTCGCAAAATCTCCACGAGTGCCGTGTTGTCAGTCCCTTTGAGACAATATCAGGGAAGAAGTCGCTGCTGTCTGTAGTCGTGCGAAAGGAAGCGTTTGAGCTAGACGTTCGAAAAGAGGCATAAAGGTAAGAATCTTATGGGTCAAAATAATAGAGCCGTTTTACAAAAGTCCCGTTCAAATTGATTTTTTGCAGTTGTTTTGGGGGCTAGCGATATTATTTGTCAACAAACCTCCACTCAATATTATTTTGTATGTAAACTGACGTTTGGTTTTGTTTACATTCTTCTAGATGGGCAGAGCAGAGCATACAAGTGATGATGGTCGTATAGTAATGTTCCGGATGTTCAAAAGTGGGATATCCATGAATCAAATAGCCAAAGATTTACATGTTTCGCGAAAACGAGTCCAGAACGCCATTAGACTGGCAAAACAAACAAAGCCGCAGGTGGGGAACAGGGGGCGACCTCGTGTAACTACTCCTCGCGTAGACAGACTCATCACTAGGGAAGTAAAGAAACCCATTTTTGTCACCACCACGACTGAAAGCCATTTTGTTTAGCGACAAAAATGATGTTCAACCATCAACTTCAACGATTCAAAGACGACTGAGATCCGCAAAATTGAATGGGCGCATTGCGAGACAGGAGCCACATGTTTCAAAAGCTAATGTTCGGAAAAGGTTGGCCTTCGCCCGGAGAAATGAACACAAACCCAATATTAGGTGGAGGAACATCCTTTGGTCCGATGAATCCAAGTATAATAGGTTTGCCTCAGACGGAAAAGTCTATGTGCGCCGCCCACCAAACCAGGAATTTAATCCCAAGTACACTTTAAAAACTGTGAAATAAGGTGGCAGGAGTGTTACGGTATGGGGATGTTTTTCATGGTATGGCCTTGGTCCAATACACCGTATCAACGGCATAATGAACGCAGAAATGTACAACGACATCTTAGCAAATGCGATGCTGCCTTATGCTGAAGAGGAAATGCCGCTGAAATGGAAATTTCAGCACGATAACGATCCAAAGCATACTGCAAGGATCATAAGGCAGTTTTTTCAATATCACCATATCGAAGTATTAGAGTGGCCACCTCAATCCCCTGACGCATCATCCATCGAGAACTTATGGGAGATCGTAGACAAGAGAATTGACCGCTCAAAAGCTACGTCTTTAGATAAACTTTGGGAAGAAATCCAGAGAGCCTTGTATGCGATCAGCAGCGACGAATGCAGGCGTTTAGTCAACTCTATGGGTAAGAGGTGCAGGGAAATCCTCAAAAATAAGGGTTACACCACGAAGTACTAATGCACTCCTATGCAAAAACGACTGTTCCTGTAAATTTCATAAGACTTAGATCAAGTACAAAATATTTGTGTGTCAGTTGGCTCTATTTTTTTGACCCTGTGGTCTGGTATTATTTTGAATATTATTGATTAGTTTCAGTTGTGTTATCTATATAACTGACTGTGGTACAATGTGACTCTGTTGTAATGGTTCCTGTACAACGTAAACTTTTGTTTCCATCATAGTACAAACATGTCTAGTAATAAATGTGCACTTTATTCTAAACCTTTGCCAGGTGGCTCTATTATTTTGACCACCACTGTATATAAGAAAAATTATATTTATTAAATATATATACTGTACTAGAACACAACTTTATTACTGGACTCAAGTTTATATAAGACTTCTAGTGCTTAATAAGTACAGGGTCTGCCAAAAAACAGTATACACACTTGCATCTGTATACTGTTGTTGAATTTGAATTGAATTATCTTTACAACATATAGAACAGCATTTTCTTGACAGATGAGACCACTCGCATGACTGTAGAACAATAAGTCATACAACAGTGAAAGGAGATGGCTGAAGCAAGGTTGACTGTAATCGCTCAATGCGTAGCCCTGCCTATCTTAATGTGGCCAGGCGCGGGTAAACGGCGGGAGTAGCCTGGACTCTCTTAAGGTACGACTTCAGAAACTAAAGTTTACTTTAAAGTGGTATATGAAGTGCAAGAGTTTCAAACAAAACCCACAATATGCTTGACAATTACACAGTTTTGTGATTCAGAAGACCTCGTTCTGCTACAAGTCCTGTTTATTTAAGGTTTACATCATTGCTGATTTAAGCACCTCCCTTAACCGTGCAGGAACAGGAAACTTATATTTAACTTGTTATACAGTACTATAATTTAATTTAGAACTAACAACCAAGCTTCTTTAGTTGAAGTGTGTATACATTTTTTTTTTGGCAGACCCTATTCAATTTTATGATGTGAGCAAAGAATTTGCTCAGACAGTAAATGAAAAACGTAACAAGATTCTATCCAGTTTACAATGAAGTACACAACACTCATTTTTCCAGTGACGTCTATCAAATTTGCACCAGAACAAGTTTTAGGACCTTCATAAACGAATAAAAAGTAAATTCTGTGAAAAACAAAACATGAAAAAGTCATAAACACCTTGTTTGCAACACCATCCCTATGAATAAAGAACAGTTAAACTCTTGATTGCTCATGCAGATTATGCAGTACTAGTATCCCTGAAGGTGTTTTCTATTATGTGTACTGTACCGGTTTATAAAAGGCATATAACATTATCTATGGGGATGCGTGTGTAGAAGGGCGAAGCTTTGTTCTGCTGTTTATTATAATAATAAAGAAACGGAATCTTTGTTTGGCACAGTAAAATAGAGAAGTTTGGAACCCTATAGCAGGCCTGGCTCATTCATTCTCACGTCTCGCTGACTCCAGAAAGAACCCTTGTTTTGGGTGTTCTGGCAAATGTCATGGTGTTCCGATGAACATCAAGAGAGTGCGGGAAATATTCCACCCTTGTGTAAGAAGATACAAAGACTGCTTGTTAAAATTCTGCACGTGATTGGTTCCCTTGTTTTGGAAGGGTATTGCATGCAAACTGGTTTTTTACAATATCCTAAGACGCAATGTTAGCGCCAGGATTCTCACCTTGGTCCTCCATGGAGGTGGACGTGTCTGTTCCGAGCTCTCGCTCCGAAGGGGTGTTCCGGCCTGATGGGGATAAGGTAAATTTTTCGGTATTATGTATTAACTTGTTTCTCTTGCAGGAATTGTCTGGGACAGTCCTGCATCTTCGATGACTTAATTTAATCGAAAAAGTGCTTTTCAGCGCCAAGATACACAATTTATTTGGGAGCAGGCAATTTTACTATGTAAATCATAATATAAAAGTAATGTCATTGTATTTTTCTTTGTTTGCCTGTTTTGGGTTGAATGAAGCCCACTGAACAAAAGGAATCTCAAATCCAAAATACGTTTTGTTAACTACAGGGTCCAGTTCTTAAGACTCCCCTTGATGTCCGTTAGCTTACTTGTGTTTCCTAAATTGCTATTGTTTAACCTTTGTTTCTAAAATTTTAAATTCCTTTGACATCACTTTTAAACTTTACGGCATTTGGTGCATGGAACACCCCCTGGGTTCTGAGGGCAGGACCACGAACCCAAGTGCCTGAGCACAACTCCCACAGTGAAACGGTTCGAATTTTGTATGTCATAACTTTGTGTATTTTAACAGTAGATCTAATTTCCACCGTTAATTGTGCCTGTTAGGGGAACGAGGGGTAATTAGAACATTATCGTGCCAAAATACGAATACTTAAATGCCATAACAATTAATATTAACTAACGAAATGTGACACAGATTCTGAACAACCTTAAGATGTAATTCCCTATCAATTTTGTACTTTATTTTCATACATATGGTGTTTATATGATAATTTTCTAATTACCCCTGTTTCCCCTAATGTCTTTGGGCTATCTCTTTTAAATATATTTTGAAAGTCAAGTTGATTATGTTTAATAAACACCATTTTAAGGAACATGACTGCATAATCTGCATGATTTAAGAATTTAAGCACAACCACGTTATCATCCAGCCAGGGCTATCCAGCATCTTCCATATCCTGTTCTCTGTCTGCTCCTAACTCCCTTAGTTGTTCTTATTAAGTGCGTTTTGTTATTTTTTGTTTGCTTGTTTATTATTGCTTTTTTAATATGTTAACTGATACTACGCAGTACATGTACATTGAACTTGGCATTAGAACAAGTGTTGTATAATGACTAGACCAACAGTGAATAGCATAACACACTGTTAAAAACTAACAACAGAAGGGGATGAAAGCAGGTTTATGTCAAAACACAACCCAAAATAAAATTTAAAATCTGAGAAAGGAAAAAGAGTGATGTTCAGCCAACAATGATTCAACCTGACAGGCGCACAAAATTTGCTAGGAATTGAAGCAATTAACGTGCATTTGAAAATCAGATAAATGATCTGGATGCAGCACTATTACAAAAAATTTATCAGAAGTAGTCAACAGGAATATGGATTCAAAATGCAGGGGTGGTGAAAAAACATATTAAAAAAGCAATGGAATATTTATCTTGTACATCATCTGGCCGGTTTACTAACCTTATAGAACGACTCCACTTTCATTAAAAATGGTCACGAAGCACAACATGCACCAGGTCGTAAATCCTTACAAGAACTACATGTTTGGTATTATTCACAATGCTTCTAAAAATAAAATAATGTAATAAACAGGAAAATTTATTATCTAAAACAATGATTTCCTGTGTTGTTGGATTTTAAAAAATCTGGACACGAACATGTGGAAGACTGCTTGAATATTGCGTGTGAATCATACTTTAGATTTAAAATGAAAAACAAACTGTTATTATTCTGATTGGTAGAGAGACTGAAAGAAGTGAAACTGGGAAGATGGAGTTAATAATGATGAGAGATAATGAGCAAAAGTCACGGTGTACAAGAGAATAAAAGTCCATCACAATGCTGGTTTGTAATGAGGGTATGGAAATCATCATTCATAATTAATGTAATAACCTAACCCCATGGCACTACAGCCCTGAAGGGCCTTAGCCTACCAAGCGACCGCTGCTCAGCCCGAAGGCCTGCAGATTACGAGGTGTCGTGTGGTCAACACAACGAATCATCTCGGCCGTTATTCTTGGCTTTCTAGACCGGGTTCGCTATCTCACCATCAGATAGCCCCTCAATTCTTATCACGTAGGCTGAGTGGATCTCGAACCAGCCCTCAGATCCAGGTAAAAATCCCTGACCTGGCCGGGAATAGAACCCGGGGCCTCTGGGTAAGAGGCAGGCATGCTACCCCTACACCACGCGGCCAGCCTAATTAATGTAATGACTAACGCTAATGACCATTAAAATCCGGCATAAACTGATTATTTAATTTTCCTTATTCATATAATTGGCGATTTGATGCCTGCAATGTCTCTAGAACATCCTGTCTAGAAAATTAATGTTATTACTATATAAAATGTCAATTGGTGACAAACTGGGAAACTAATTGAAATAATTTTAGTACAAAATATAGTCATCTCCTAATTGGGGAAAGTTCACTTTTCAATTATTATTATTATTATTATTATTATTAAATTAGGTCAACCACCCAAATAATATAGAAATTTTGCCTATATCGATACAATCGACAGGGAGTCTACAAAAAAAATTCTGTACCCAGGAAGTAATTTCCTGTTATTATTGCTTACTATCAATTAAACGATTAGATATTCTAATCTGTAATTTGAAGCGAGTTGATTTACTCACATCACATCACGTGAAGAAATTCACCACAACATAAGAGATCTTTTTACTGAGGCGTAAATATACAAATCAATTTCTTTGCAGATGGTAGTTCTATGCTGTTTTCTGATTTTTAACTGCACTAGTAATTGCTTACAGTTATTATAATGGTGGAAAGTACAGTACCCAATATCCCATGTAAGAAACTAAGAGAGTTTGAAACAAATTCTTTAATACAAAAAGAAGGGGAAAATGCTAATGCAAGACACATTCAACACAGGGAAGTTTGCACAACTGTTATATTATAAAATGTGTGTTTAATGACAAGCTCAAAATCATCACAAACTATTTCCCAAAAACTTATTGCACAACTAATCAACTTACTTGACATTATGAATGCTGTATTCCTTCTGCAGCATGTCCTTTCCTATACTTAGGAGCAAACATGAGTTCTTACCTAACCTGGATTAGGAATGCAATAAATATAACCTTGAAAAATAGTATATCTTGGTCCTGATTGTGGCTGAAATAAACCACCACAAATAAAAATCTCAGAAATAATTGCTGGATGAACCATAATGACTCTGTAAGAGCAACAATATTCCTGCTTTCAAACAAGTAGATACATACAACTTACATACTAAAAAAGAACTTATCTTTGTATCGAATCACAAAAACTCATCTCTCTTATCTGTGATGTGCACACAGCCTTGATTAATCACAAAAGGTTCCTCAAAAAGGTATTGCACAATATTACAAAAGGCATAAAATTTTACTTTGGCACATCTATGCATTGTACTGAAGCACAAAATTATACAGCCTTCACTCTCTTCCGAAGTACCATAGAGAACTGTTCCACCTTCCTTTTCACCCTTCATTGAAGAATCAGAAGAAAAAAAAAGAAGGAAAAAAGCAATTAAAAAATTTTCTCATGTTAAAAAAAATAAACAGAATTCACACCAGCTCAAGAGCACTACACACTTCAAACTACAAAAACACAATGACTGCAAAGTGGGGACTGTTTACTAAAAGTTCAACTTAAAAATTATATCTAAAAATTTACAAAGAAATAAAAAATGAAATGGCGTATGGCTTTTAGCGCTGGGAGATCCCAGGACGGGTTCGGCTCGCCAGGTGCAGGTCTTTTTTGATTTGACTCCCGTAGGCGACCTGCGCGTAATGATGTGGATGAAATGATGATGATGACAACACATACACCCAGGCCCCGTGCCAGGGAAATTAACCAATGATGGTTAAAATTCCCGACCCTGCCGGGAATCGAACCCGGGACCGCTGTGACCAGCACGCTAACCATTTAGCCACGGAGCCGGACAATTTACAAAGAAATATATCTTAACTAGAGACATCTAAAGAAAAACATTCCAGGATCTTTTTATCTGTAGAATGCATCAGTTTCAATTGTCCACCTATGCTAATTCTGCCCGAATAACTGTGGACCATGTCTTTCCCTCTGTGCTTATAACAGTTCTTCAAGATACGTACCCTTAAAGCTGGTAAGAAATTGTAAAGACTCACTATACCGTGTGTCCAACCCTTGTCCCGTTTCTCAACGGGATTGGGTATGAAGTGAGACGAAACTTTGCAATGAGTTTTTACAACCAGATGCCCTTTCTGGCCACAACCATATCAGAGGAGTTAATGAGATGAGATGAAATGAATGACGTGATATATGATAAGAGGAATGGAAACGCTGAAACCCGGTGCTGGCATATAGCCTACTCTTGTCGAATAGCACCGGGGGGAAGACACACTTTATTATAATATCCACCATGTATGAAATAAATCTACAAAATTTTATGTATCTATGTAAAGCTAATACACTGAGGATTGTTGTGTTGACACGATATTTCATAAATGTTTTGACTAGTAAAATGTAGCCTGTTCAAAAAGTGTAATTCCTAAATTCAAAATAATAATAAAATTTTGGATCATAAGTACAAAAAAACTGAAATATGTCAAAAACAAACTGAAATACACAAATTATCAATAATGTACCTGTAATGCACTAGCAAAAGTTTCATCAATCTGAGAGGTATATTCTTGAAAATATTAGGGAAAATGTATTGGCATGCAAGTAAATAACTCACTGAATGGAAAACTACAAATTAAAATGACGTTGAATAGCAAAGCAGAGCCCATGAAGGTTTGTTTACAAACACTACAGCGATGGTGCAACTATGAATGAAACCGAACTCATGGCTGCTGTGGACATCGAGAACATCATGACATCTGTTGAAGAATTGAGGAAATTACGTGGAGAAATATATACATGTCGAATATTCAACAGTGCCACTACAGTAGGGACCAAAGTATCCAATATTCAAGTTACCAGTTCAAGGGTTAATAGGTGCAGGATAAAAAGAAATAAGAGTTAGGAATGTTTCTGGAAGTAAGGAGAGAATGAAGGAATTCACAAGGAAACTGAACTTAGTAAAAAATTCAGCTAGGGATAACATGATGGCAAACATAATTGGCAGTCATATGAATTTTATGAAAGAACAGAAGGGTACAAAATGAAACGACAATTTAAAAGCCCAAAATCATCCACTGACCAGAATTCAAAACGTGATGATGTAGAATGAATGGATGAATATGAATTAAAACAATCAGTAGACCGACCCGCAATGTCCCACATTCCCAGAAACTAGCTTAAAGCAATACAGTAGTATTAGTGACCAAGGGACTGCTTCTAAAGAACAACCCTGAATTGATGATGTTTGTTGTCTAAAAGGGTCCAAAATCCAGGTCATCGGCCCCTCATAATGGTACATATCGCTAGTAAAGTAGAACAATGGTATTTGTCATGTTGCGGTACTAATCAAAAGTGGCGTAGACTCGCGTTATTCCACATATTATAGTACTACTCACAGGTAATGTAATACACACATGTAACACAGATCTATGGTGTTTCTCACATTGTGGCGTCACTTACAGGCAACGCAAACCTATGGTGTTCCTCACAAAGGTGTACTAATCACAGGGACTCGTACTGTCCCGTGGTGTTCCCCACATAGTAGGTACTAATAATAGGCAACGCAGACCCACAGTGTCGCTCATACAGTGGTACTAATCACAGGCAACGCCCAGACCTGTGGTGTTTCTCACATAATCGTACTAACCACAGACAACGTAAGCCCATGGTGTTCCGCATGTAGTGGTACTAATCACGGCTAATGTAAAACACACCCTGATTCACACACATTATTTTGCTATTTGCTTTACGTCGCACTGACAGATAGGTCTTATGGTGACAATGGGACAGGAAAGGGCTAGGAAGCAACCGTGGCCTGAATTAAAGTACAGCCCCAGCATTTGCCACGTGTGAAAATGGGAAACCACAGAAAACCATCTTCAGGGCTGCCGACAGTGGGGTTCGAACCCACTATTTCCCGGATGCAAGCTCACAGCCGCGTGCCCCTAACCGCATGGCCAACTTCCCCGGTCACACGCTTTTGCTACTAATCACAAACCTATTGTGTACCTAACATAGTGGTACTACTCGCAAGTAAAGGCGACCCATGGTGTTCCCCGTGTGATGGTACTACATACAAGTAGCCTCATGATCCTAATTCGACCCCTTGGTCGCCCCTTTTAGCCATCTCTTACGACAGGCTGGGGATACCGTGGGTGTATTCTTCATCTGTATCCCCCACCCACAGGGAGTTGTGTGTTTGGTCCGCGAGAGCTATTTTATTTCGCTCAAGTCTGCCGGCAAGCCAGTTAGGACCCCCCTATCTGCCACCTGGGACACACCACGTGGGAGTATCACCTCTCGCCCTGCTACGCCAGCGCAGTAGGTTCGTGGTCAGATGAGAAATCCGCCATTGCATTATGCAATGCACCGGGACGTAGGATTCTGGGGAGCCCCTACATCTGCAATAAAGATGAGTCGGAGCATCCTTGGAAACCCTCCAGACTTAAATTCAAACAAAAACTTTTTGCAAGTAGTCTACATGGAAATTCTTTGCAAAAGGTTGGTGAACAAAGAGAAGTAGTCCTTGTAGATAGAAATGAAATTCGGATCTTAGCGGTACAAGAGACCAAATTTTTGGATGAGAATGTGACCGAGACAAAAATTACAGACTCTTTAAGGGTAAACATGCGATCAAAATTATGAAAGGAATGCAACTTCTAGGTACAGCTTTTTATGTACATAAAAAATTAAGACAACGTAACAGAATTCAAATCTAGCTTCAAAACATTATCTTCCTTTGCAATTAAATGTAAAAATAAAAATTATACATTTGTTAACTGTCATGAAAAAGACAGGAATACAAATAAAGTAGAAGAATTCTGGGATCTCTTGAAGCTAGGTGAATTTCAGCTGGACCAAGTAGCCATTAAAAAAAAAAGATGAAAGAAATCATGAATGTCACGTTAGTAAGAAGCAGGGAATTTGACTTTGACCATTACCTGTCTAAAATTACAAATTCTTACCCCACAGAAATCACAGGATGGAAAGAGTTAAAAAATATAACAGGCTACAAATCACTTAAGAAACATTAGAATCATTATCAGAAGAATTAGAAGTAACTGAACATGGAAAGTGGCAAGATCAGATCTGTCTAATGAAATAACCACCGCAGCTCAGAAAATATTTGGGCTAGCTAAACTGAAAAAGAAACCAGGGTGATATAAAATTAGTGAAGATGCGTTAACGGAAAGAACGATTCAATGGAAATGCTCTAGAAGGATGGACAATTATGAACGATTCGAACAACAAAGAAAAGACACTGCAAGAATAATAACGGAAGATAAAAGATAGTACAATACCAATATAATTGGTCCATTATTGGACATTATAACTTTTTCAGCTAACTCATTCATGTTGCCAGTGTTTCGCCATAGTGTGCCAATTTGGGCTCATCAGATGGTAATTAGCACACCTAGCAAGACGCATGGCTAGTGCATACTATGGAGGCCACTGCCTAGCCTACTTAGAGCCACTGACAGTGCCAATGTACTATGAGAGACTTCTCTTTTTCAAAAACTGATGCTTGCTAGGCCATCAGATGTTACAGAAATCGATTCCCCTAGTAATTTAATTTAAAATCAGTAATTTGTCATAGAATACTGAACTCTAAAGATATAGCAGTGACATTTGGGGATTTTAAAAAGGCCTATGATTCTGTTGATAGAAAAACCTTAGATAACACAATATGGGAATTTGGAGAGAAATCTAAATTAGCAAACCTAAAACGGGATCCACTTGCATACACAGTTTCAAAAGTAAAATTTATGGGCAAATTATCAAAACCTATCAAAATAAATACAGGTGTACAGCAAGGTGATGGCTCTTCGCCAATTCTGTTCAATTGCATCCTAGAGAAAATTGTAAGAATTTGGAATGAAAAATGAAAAAAACATAAAATTTTGCCATTAACTTAGGGGAGAAAAGAAAAAGGTTTTGAAATCGATTGCTTGGCATTTGCGGACGATTTTGCTATCCTTTCAGAGAGCTTGACAGATGCAACACAAATCAATCTCTTGGAAGAAATAGCCAACAAAACTGGTTTGAGAATCTCTGTAGAAAAATCCAAATTTATTACAAACATAAAAAAATGCTTTCAAATTTTTGACAACACAAGTCGAATATGGAAAGTAAAGAAATTGAAATACCTATGAGAAACAATCCTAGAAAATAGTTTAGAAAAATCTGCTGTAGAAGAAAGATGATGACGATGCTTGTTGTTTAAAGGGGCCTACCATATAGGTCATCGGCCCATAATGGTACGAAATGAGACGCAATGCAATGAAAATTTGAAAGTCCAAAATTCATCCACTGACCAGAATTCAAAATGAGATAATGAAGAATGAATGGATGAATATGAATTTAAAAGAATCAGTGGATCCAACCCGCAATGCCTCACCTTCCCAGAAGCTATATTACTGACCAAGGGACTGCTTCCAAAGCACAACCCTGAACTGTTGATGCTGGTCTAAAGGGGTTCAAAATCTAGGTCAATGGTCCCTCACAATGGTACTTATCGCTAGTAAAGTAGAACCATGGTATTTCTCAAGTTGCAGTACTAATCAAAAGTAGCGTAAACTCACGGTGTTCCAAACATTATGGTACTACTCACAAGTATTCTACGTTGCACATGCATACCTGCCAACTTTACAAAACCAAAATCAGGAGATTTTGATATGAAAATCAGGAGATATATTATTGGTCAAAACTGCTTATTCTACGTCCAGCACAGTACAGTACTATGATATATTTATAACACTTATTGTCTCAAAGCCCGACTGTTGCTATACGAGGCTACAATGCTAAAAATTACACATCTCTATTCCCTCACAGGAAGTATGTGAGTGAGATGATCGGTCTCTGATAATATTTCCAAAAATAGCATGAATTCATGCTCCACACGTGTGAATCAGTCATGCACTTAGATGCCATTACTTTGCAAATGCATAGATTAATACATTACATCAAGCTTCAGTGCGATTATGCGAAGCGCAATGCTATCTGTATCAAATAACTACCTGATGTACTCGTGCTGTGCTATGGAATTCTCAGAAAGACTGTCCTGACATTTTTCCGAACTGAAGTGTCAACATAGGTCATTACAATGACGTCAGTACTAATGTTGTGATTAAAAGCAATGCTGTTATATGAATATTCGAAAAAATGAAAAACAGCACATTTTCTTACTTTTAACGAAAATAATACGGTGTCGATCTAACAGTACAAAGTTCCAGAGCTAGAATAACCAGGACGTAGATAGCCGTGAACACGCCTGTGTAATTATTCCGTTTAAGTGTGCACACTGCTCATTCCAATCACTGCCCCAGAATAGGGATCGAATAGCTGGAATACTATGATGATCCAGTGTGTTACGTACCAGTAGTATCAGAAAATTTATGAACCAGAGGAATAGCATGCTAAAGAAGAGCGAGATCTAACTTCCCTCTTACTTCCTGCCAATATTTAGGTAGGCTGTTATACTCAATACTGGTACGCAGCAGTAATCCCATCTATCGGAGATAAATGGCAGAAGAATACACAAAGCACATCACAACAAACAATGGCCAATGTAATGTGATTGTTGATCAATTTTATGAGCTTTCTATACTGCAGGCCTTCACATTTAGTTTTCTTCCGACTCTGTAAAGTGAGTCGTCCTTTCTTTCATGATTTCCTCTTGTGTTATTATTCCAGCGATAGTTCCTTCATGACTTTTTTCTCATTCTTATAATCATCTTCACAATTTAATTTCATTTTAGTAGGTACACTAAAACTGAATAAGACATAAATAATCGGAAATTGTATTCTCTATTACTTTTGTTATGTAGTACTTTTCGATATGATCAATAAGATAGGTATCAAAAATGAAATTTCTGGCACCTTCCCCTAAATTACCATTTCGAACAGGGTGAATAAAATTACGTATAGCATAGACTGTAGTTCCTTATTCCCCGACTTAACATACCGATATTCATTAAATTCTGTTGTCCCATTTTCTCGTACCTCGGCGCTTATATGGACTTGGCAACAAAAATCCAAATTCATGAATATCTCTTATCATAGCCGGTACGGTAAAAATGTATAAGACATAAACGATACGAAATTTAATAATATATAACTTTAGTTATACAGTATTTATCAACAGGGCCAATAACAATATAAATATTTGAGAATTACATCTTAGGCCTTCCCCTAAACTACCATTTCACTCAGCGTGAATAAAATTATTTATGGCCTAGATTGTAGCGACCTATTCTCTGACTTTATATACTGATTTTCATTAAATTCTCTTCGGCCGTTTTCTTGTGATAGGCGTACATATATACATGCATAGACAGAAATTACGGAAAATTAAAACTTACATTTCCCCTTGTTACTGTGGTCACGGCCAGTACGGAAATATCATTCTTTTTTTAATTCTGACCAATGTGCAGACAAAATTCTTATATTCTATTTATATTGAGATAAAATTAGTCAGAAATGTCTCCAAATGGCTCCTAAAATCTCTAGAAAAGTCACTAGTCGTTATCATTGAAATTCTGTCACTAAAATTACTAAAAAAGACTCCATATGTAACGACTAGTCTCTAGAATCGTCTAGACTGATGTGAGCGAACACGAAAATAGCACGCGAGAACGAGATTGACAATCGATATATGCGTCGCGATATACAGGTTTCAATAAACATGGCACATTCAGGCATTAATAAACGTCAATATTTCGTTTGAAAGCAGCCAATGAGCGAAGGACTTCCGGCCACTGGTGTAAACAAGCTGAAACAGCGGGATTTGAAAACAAATGTCTGAAGTTCACCAAAAAATAAGCTAAAATCGGGAGGCGGGAAAAACTGTCGAAAATCGGGAGTCTCCCGCCTAAATCGGAAAAGTTGGCAGGTATGCACATGTAACCCAGACCTATGGTGTTTCTATAACAACAGCCCCTTTCATAGGCAACGCAAACCTATGGTGCACCTCACATAGTGGGCACAAATAGCAGGCAATGTAGACCAACAGCGTCGCTCATATAGTGGTACTAATCACAGGCAACACCCAGACCAGTGGTGTTTCTCAAATAACTGCGCCACTCATAGGCAATGCAAACCTATGGTGCACCTCACATAGGAGTACTAATTACAGCGACTCGTACTATCCCGTGGTGTCCCTCACATAGCGGGCACAAATCACAGGCAACGCAGACCAATGGTGTCGCTCATATAGTGGTACTAATCGCAGGCGAAGTAAGCCCTTGACTTTCTGCATATAGTGGTACTATCACAGGTACTGGAAACCCACAGTGAATCGCTCTCTGCTGCTACTAATCGCAAACCTATTGTGTACCTAACATAGTGGTACTACTCGCAAGTAAAGGCGACCCATGGTGTTCCCCGTGTGATGGTACTAATCACCAATATTTTCATGGTTCTAATTCAATCATCCATTGGTTGCCCCTTTTAGTCGCCTCTTACGACAGGCAGGGGATACCATGGGTGTATTCTTCGTCTGCATCCCCCACCCACACGGGGTTGTAGAAGAAAGGTTACACAAGATGGAAAGAGCGTATGACATCAATAAGAATGTTTAAAATAAGAAATGCTTATATAAAAATCTTAAAATAATGCACTACAATACAATGGTGAAACCAGAATGTCTTAATGCAAGTCAATGTCTAGATTTGAAATATAGTTTAGATAAAATGGAAGTACTGGAAAGAAGAATAACAAGAAATATCTTAGGTCCAATGAAAACAACAGAACAATGGAAATTAAGAAGAAACAATTAAATATACCAGAACATAGGAAATATAACGGAAATAATAAGGGGACATAGCTATTTCTTGGATATATCTATAGAATGGATGATAATAGATCGACAAAACAGATATTCAAGTAACTTCGGGAGAAAAAAAATCAAGAATGAAGAGGTCAAGAAGGATTTAGAGAAAAGTAAAATAAGAGAAGAGGAAACTACAGAAGATAAGATTTTTAGAAAGAATGGAAGGATTTCAAGGAAGAATGAAAAGGAAACCTGGTCCAAAGTACAGTAGTCTGAGGAGAGAAGAATAAAGCACAGTGCAATGACGGAATACTGGAAAGAACAGAAGAACAAGGAAGGATGAATTGAAATTAACGTGGGGTCCCTAGCGGGCCTCATAGTAAAGAACAAGAGCCCAGCAATTTCCCGTAATCTAAGAAGACATACCCAGTAGACCCACCTGTTGCTTGAGGTTATTCTTTTCAGTGATGACATGCTGAATAAAATACTTGTGTGGATACGTATAAAACTGGAAAATATTAGGAGAAAATACTCAAATATGGAAAGGACAGAATTGAGACCCTGAAGAGCTCTCTTAGCCTTCTCATCTACACTGCAGTATTCAGATCAAATAACAAAGACATTTGCTCTCTCTTCAGTATAGGCAGGAGAGGTTGTGATATTTTCCATATCACAATGTCATCAGCAAGGTTTGCTGTAATTCGCAACTGTCTTAAGATTTGACAGGGAGTTACACAAGATTTCTGATCCAGATGCTGCTATCAAGAACATTTTACAGAAATTCAACGGAAATTTGCAGAGGTCCTATACTTTAGGAGCTAATGCTACTGTGGATGAAATGCTAATCGCCTTTAGAGGGCGGTATAATTTAAAATGCATATTTGTTCCAAACCGGCAAAGTATGGCCTGAAGCTTCATATACGTTGCCAATTTGAGGACTATGTGTTCAACACACATTTTTAGTACAGGAAAGGTACTAATGGAGGACTTCCCCAAGATGAGAGGATGTATGCTGTTCCTACTCAGGCTGTTCTGAGAATGTGCAAGCAGGTAGTAACCGAAACTTTACTATTAATGACTGGTATGTTTCCACTGAACTTGCAAAATAATGGTTTGACCATAGTGGGGACCATGAAAAAGAAACCATCTTCAGGGCTGCCAATGATGAGATTAAAACTCACTATCTCCCGAATGCAACCTCACAGCTAAGCAACACTGACCACACAACCAACTTGCTCAATGCTGTGTTTTTTAGTGTCCTTGATATGAGTTTTATGAACGCAAATATTGTTCACCAGTCCTTCAAGGAAAGAACTGTACTTATCAGGATGAACATCATGATAGCTCTCGGGAAACAACTGATCGAACCTTTACTGTGAGAAAGAATAATGAACAAACACCTTCCACGCGAAAAGCGATTTTCTATCGGTCGAGTTGTGGGAGCTGAAGCACATCTCCACGAAGACCTGGACCTTGCGGCAAACTGCCGCGGGATGGAAGGAAGAAACGTCAAATTTGCCCACGGAAAAAGAAGAGGAAGACAAGCTATTTTGCATCATAAGTTCAGAAGGTTCATGTACGATCTGTCCACAGTGCGTGTAAGGTGATGCTGAGTATGGTCAATTTGAGTAGTGCAGATTTTTTCTGTACAATTTATTGCAGAAAACACTTATTTTGAGAGTAACATGAACAGATTACTTTCACAATGTTGAAAATACCTTTTGTAAACCTGTTGCATTTTATGTTTTATTTAGGAATAAATATGTTGTACAAAATGCAAAAAATTGTGATAGGTAATTTTTAAGTATGTTACCCACCTTCTGAACGCAGTCCACAGGATTACACAACTGTAGTTGTAGTACTCCACATGACACAGTCCACAGTTGATGGTGCTCTTTCATTCAGCAGTGATAAAGTAATTATTACTAAGGATAATAGAAAAAATTGGTCTGTAAATGACCCAGTTATTGGAATAAACAATTTGTGTTGGTATTTGTCGGTAGAAATCAGGATTAGCATTGTTTAAAATTATATGTTGGGTAATTCTGTTGGTGTTTGGTAGATTATGTACTGTAGGTTACATAGATTAGGTTTATTTTTTCCTCTCTGTGTTGGGTGAAACAGGAAATAATATTACATTTTTTTGGTTCAAATATCTATGGTTTCACTGATAGGGTACTCTATTAGTAAATAACTCAACTACGCAGCACAGATTGCACCTGTGACCCACAAGGGAGATTAATGGTGATTCATTAACAATCCCAGACTGTCAATAACGTTGCAGCGTGTCTTAAAGTTATAGGTATTAAAACAATATTTATCTTATAGCCTCAGCTACTGTGTGCAGACATTTAAATTTGACGCCATCTGGCTGTCCGCTCGTCAATTTCAACGTTCTGTTTTACTCTAAGCCCACTAGATGACAGACCGAGTAAACCAAAACTCTTTTGGGCGTCGATGGCTGAGGTTTAATGAATTTTGTCAGGTACACACCAAATGTGTCACCAGAGATCTTTTACATGGAGTGTCGAATGGACTTTTTGCTACCCTCAAGAATCAGACTACCTCTGCCAGGTTTGAACTAGCTATCTTGGGATCCGGAGACCAACACACTGATCCACAGAGGCAGCTAAAGTACATTAAATAACAAAGTGCTAGTTATAACTTTGCTTATTTTCATCCAAATAAGCATTGGTTCTGCAGAGTTAGGGTATTTCACCAAATCCCTTTTGCACCTGTGTCCTGTTATGCCTGTGTGTGTGTGTGTGTGCGCGCGCGCGCATGCGCGGACGTGTGACCAATTCAGCCTTTACTTGTAACTACTGCGTGTCGAACTGATCACAACTTACATGAAAAATAATATAGTTCAGAGAAATTACCCAAACCAACACTTCTGAATGTAAGGGATGAACTGAAATCTCAGAAACTATCTTTGCGGAATATTTCAAAATCAAAACATTCATGTTTATGAAATATTCACACATTTCAATTAATATCTCTAATGGAATCTGCAGCACTCCACTTGGAAATGGTACATAATAAACTACACTGACTGGCACAAAAAGTGCATCACTTCGTAAAAAAATGAACTGGAAACAAATAAACACCAACACACAAGAACACCTTCCAATGAGGGCGGTTTTATGAGCTAAGAAATGCATATGTAACAATTTTAGAGGTAAGAGATAGAGATAAAAGCCACTCCATAAGCAACTTTTCAACTCAAAGTGCATGGCACTGATTTTATTGCACCTTTTAAGTTTTTAGAAGGTTTTTTGATACTGGAGCAGAAGCTATGGATGGATTATCAATAACTAGATAATTTTTGTCACAAGTATAAACATTTCTTCAGTTTCTCTTTCACACTGGTTAAGTAAAGACACCTCTTAACCGAGAAGACACTGCAAGAGCAACTGTATTAATCAAGGATGGACAAAGTTTTAGTTACACCGCTAATATGATCGGTGCAACATTTGGGAGTGTTCAGCGTGGTCGGAGACAATTCCGTAAGCTCAGTAACTATCAGAGACGGTATGGATCAAGCAAATGCCAGGGAAGACGGGTTGCAGGTCTTTCAGGTCATGTGAGATTACCACACTACTGAAGTCCAAGCCATAAATCATCTTCAGGCAGTAACAAATGGCACTATAAGCAAGAAGAGTCTAAGATGAAGACTTTGAGAAACCTATTTGAGGTCAAGACGACCCATCACCAGCATGGGGAGCAGCTTACTCCTCAGCACAAAGCAGCACTTCAAGGGTGGAAACACACATTACCAGTGTAAGGAAAGTGGCCTGTGATGGCAAGAGAACTTCAGTTGCAAGACGGTAAATTAATATGTCAGTACCCCTTCAATTCTATTCAGTGAAATAACAAAAATTTGCAACTTGATGAAAAACATTGTGACCTCCAACAAGAATAATGACTTTTGGTTATCAGTCTGGATTGGAAATAGATTGTGGACCAATGATCAATGGTGCTCTTCAGTGATGAATAGCAATTTTGTCTCCGGTCACCTGATGGTAAACAGGGAGTATGGAGAAGGACTGGGGTGCGATATTCACACCGCAATATCTCCGAGAGTGTGCTATTTGGAAGGGGTATCAGCTTTGAGGTGTGAACGGAGCTTGCCGTCACTGATGGAGGTGCTCTGAATGCACAGCAGCGGCCACTCGAGTCACTCGTGTCAGAATTTCATGACTGTATACAAACCCTGAACAAACCAGCACATCGCCCAGACAACAATCCTATTGAACACCTATGTGATATGCTTGGGTAAAATGTCCAACATCAAAATTTTGACACCCTGAATGAAATGAGACAAGCACTCCCAGGGAAGTAGATGGATATCCCCCAGGAAATGATCCACGACCTTGTGGGTAGCATGCTGCAGTACATGGAGTCAGTCATAATCGCCAGGGGTGGAAACACACATACCAGTGTGAGGAAGGTGGTCTGCGACAGCAAGAGAACTTCAGTTGCAAGATGGTAAATTAATATGTCAGTATCCCTTCAATTCCATTCAGTAAAATAACAAAAATTTGCAATGTTTTGAAAAACAGTGTAACCTTTGAGAAGAATGATGACTCTTATTTGCCAGTCAGTGCATATTAGACAAATAATAAAAGCAACAGCAACAATTCTATATTTCTGTATGGAGGGCTGGTATTTGAATACTGGAAAGAAAAAAAAATGTTACAAATTATTATGTTCCTTGGTGGGAGGTGTAAGTTGTTTCTTTTACCATATTTCTATAATGGTTGACAAAAAGTGTACAGGAAAGAATGCATGTGTGTGTCTTTGTGTTTGCGTTCTAATTCCCAGGTACATGGATAAAAGTCCATTGGCCATGATGATGGGTTCAAGTTATTCTTTGCCTCAGGGGTGCACACAAGCAAATGTATTTCAGTGTGATGATTGCATGTTATGTGTTATGTAATACATGATAATAATAATAATAATAACGATGATGATGATGATAATAATAATGAGGCAGAGACAGGGTGAAGCCCGCTTTCAGCACTCAGCCTACTTTAGCTGAATAATTCCAAAGGGTCTGCTAAAGGCTTTAACGTCCCCATACAATGGATCAATCACCATAAACGGTGTCATATTCCCTCACTCCGTATGAGCACTGTGGAAAAGATTTGGAACTGAAACCAGGCTTCTAGCACACAATCTAGTGATTAGGAATTGTATACCATGACCTCTGCTGGCCGACATTTTGAGCTGAAATATTTTTCCACCAATGGAACTCAAAACAGCAAACCACATTGTCTGACCATAAACAATTTACCTTCTAACAATATCAGGCGGGCTAGATAGGAAATAATATTTTGAACTTTCTGTGTTCAATTAATTGTTCTTGTATGATGAACCATCACTGATAAAGCTGTGTAAAACTTCATTGAAAACTGTAAAAACAGTCTCTTGACGTGGCTATACACAATCAGGATGGCCACCAATTTTAAGATTCCCTGACATTTTCCCTGTTTACCAGACACAAAAATCTTCTTTTCCCCTGACACACACTAAAAATAAATTTAGAAATGAAGTTTCCAGCTATGACAGTAATATTTGAAATACATTCTGAAAACTTAACATCCAAAAAATAAATGCACAATTAAAGCGCATATGAAATTTCAAAACTTGAAGTTGAATTTAGTCTAAATTCACTTTAAGTTTTAAAAAATGATTACCATCACGGCTTCAGTGAGGAAATTTCTTCATCTATAGCCACCAAAGACTGCAGGGTTTCTGCCATCACCCTCCTTTTCTTGGGAAAAATCCAGCCCTCATTAAGGAAATCTTACTTGGAATGAGTGTCAGAGGAGAGATGTGTTCATTGTGATGTCTAGGAACCCACCATCCCACCCACAGAAGTACTTTTACTTTTATAACCTAACGTCAAGTTCAGCCAGTTCTTGCCATCCCTTTCAAGTTGTTTAAAAAAAAAAAAAAAAAAAGAATTTGAATTCTGTAGGTAATATCCCAGCCACAGCTACCAAAACAAACACTGTCACGTATTACTCCACTGCTGCTGCTTCTTCCATTAAAGAAGGTTCACCACCCTATAAAGCACCAGTGACTAATGTCTGCAGAATTATCTTTCAAGAGAGCAAGTAACCAAAGCTGAGGTTATATGGTGCATGCATACTGTCTTGCAACCTCATTCTTTACCTGCCAGTGAAGCTAGTGTATGTTTGTTCCCAGACTCTGGAATAGCTTCAAAAGTTCAAATGCATAGAACAAAAGTTGCATATACTCATGGTTTCCCTATTTTCATAAACAAGTTCTTGAGACATGTAGTAAGTGCATACATTTCACAGTTGGTTTTGACGAGTCACTGAATATAATTTCTCAGATAGGCCAAACGGATCTTGTAATTCGTTGTTTCAATCTGCATACAAACTCTTACAATTTTCAATGGTGATGATGATGATGCTTGTTGTTTTAAGGGGCCTAACATCGAAGGTCAATGACCCAACTTTTTTTTTCAATGGATGGTCCAAATGTGTGTATAAAAATTTCCTTCAGGACATGAATAATTTATTCAATCATTACTGATCTGCATTTAGGGCAGTCAACCAGGTGGCAGATTCCCTATCTGTTGTTTTCCTAGCCTTTTCTTAAATGATTGCAAAGAAATTGGAAATTAATTGAACATCTCCCTTAGTAAGTTATTCTAATCCCTAACTTCCATTCCTACAAATGAATATTTGCCCAAATTTGTCCTCTTGAATTCCAACTTTATCTTCACGTTGTGATCTTTCCTATTTTTAACGACACCACGCAAACCCATTCGTCTACTGATGTCATTCCAATTAATCGAGCAGCTCGTTTCCTTTCTCCCAAGTCTTCCCAGCCCAAACTTTGCAACATTTTTGTAACGCTACTCTTTTGTTGGAAATCACCCAGAACAAATCGAGCTGCTTTTCTTTAGATTTTTTTCCATTTCTTGAATCAAGTAATTCTGGTGAAGGTCCCATACACTGGAAGCATACTCTATTTATTAAATTACAATCCAGATGCTCCTATTTTGGTGAATATTGGATCTTGTGGCTTGCATACTGTGCACAATTCATATAATGTGGCAGTAAAAGAAACCCAGTGGAATATTGCCGAGTTTCTTCATGCTCTTCACTTCTTGTTTTGCCACGTTTCTGCGAGACATGCTGATTATACACGTTACTCATGTTCAAACACATTTCCTTTGATATATTGTGCTATAACAGAGGTGCTCAGGTGGGCACCTGTTGAGGCTAGCCCAGTGTGGCCGGGCTGGCATGACATAAATGTGGGCAACTTAAATAGTAAGCATACATCACAGTGAAGCGAGAGAGCAAACACACTTTTGAGGAAAGCGAGGAAGCGTTGACGTTCAATTGTAATTACGAAGCTCTCCTCCACTACTCAGCGAAGTGCTGATTGGGATACATTACTTTAAATAAAACTCTATAATCGCAACAAAAAACTGACTTTTTCATGATTTTCAGGTTTGATTTATACCACGTTAAATATAAACACTGAATTTCTGAAAATAGTATTTAAAATTTAACAAGCATCCGGTGATAATAGCTAGCCTCTAAATGGCGAGAGGGAGTTTTGTTACAAGTGGGCACATAGATAATCCTAGATTAAAGCACAACAACAACAACAACAACAACAACAACAACAACAACAACAACAACAACAACAACAACAACAACAACAACAACAACAACAACAACAACAACATAAATGTATCTACCAAAGTATGCCTTCAAATACATAACCTTATTGATTTTATTCCCGGTAAGTATGATTGGATTGTTGGTGAGTTTATCAGATAACTTAAAACCAAACAACCACAAGCCACATACTATCCACCTTAACTCCATGTTATATTAGAGAACTGTTTCTAAACCACCTCTTAAAATGTAATAGTGAAAATTGAATTTCATTACGTACATTATAAAAATATTTGAGGATATAAGTGTAACTCTTTATTGTATCTGGTCAAAATACACAAACTGCAAGTAGCGTAAGTATGCAACTTATTTCTTACAATGTAAATTGAAAATGACGTGGATTTTTGCCCTCTTTCTTTCATTATTTTCTGCCTCCATTTCAAACTCGGGTATCGCAGCAGTGATCGAGAGTGACTGGCAGAAATTTGCCCAAACTTCACGGCCTGTGAAGTAGCCACGACACTGTGGTTGAACAGCATACGCTGCGCTCATCGCCTGCCAGCCCGCCCACTTACATTGCTGGGTGCCCGCGGGACGGAATGCCCAGCATGAGTACTTCTGTGTTATAAGATGGCTTGAAAATTCGAGTCATTGAATGTCCTACATAATGTAGACAAATATGTGGAAGGAGGAAAAGAGATAAGAAAATCCACAAATGTAACAGCTTCAAAACAGTATCAACATTTAACCCCTTAACAGGGTACTAAATTCTCCACATGCGTAACCTGCCCCGAGTACTTTTTCCCCACTTCGTGATATTTAAATATTTCCTTCATAAATGTCTACGCAATTAGTTTAATCTAATACGATAGTAAATATTATTCTTCAATAATGAGATACTAACATGAAACTGTCGAAATACCCGCACAATCAAGCAGATCTCCTATACGTTTGGAAGCCATTCTTCGCAACATAAATGGCTGCGTGGGAACTTCGTGCAAGGTGCCAAAACAAATACATTTCACGAAGCTGTGACAGCTCTAAAAAACAATACACAGCGTGATCTCATGGAAAACACATCAACTAATGCGACAGATTCCATGCCAATGCCATATGCCTACATCCTCAAGAAAAATACGCGATAAATTTTACGATCGACTAATGCCGTCATGCCCACTGTAGCAGCCCAGTGCGAAAATGTCTAAAGATGTCATACCCACTTAAGGGGTTAAAGGTAAGCTTCTTAAGGCTAAGTTGTCATTTTTATTATCACTTGTTGGAGATTTCGAACCATTCTAAACAGTGAAGAAAATCATCTGCCTGCATCTAAAGTTGACATAGGTTATGCAGCTAGAGCAGCACTTCGTGGCACTCCTGGATTAAATAACAGAGATATATGTTTTGCACAGATTGTCTAAGATGAATGGTAGCTTTGTGCAAGAAGTTATTGGAATGGTTACCTCTAGCATATAAAGTGACTAAAGGAAGTTGTTGCCTTGATCCAAGTGTAGCCAAGCAACCACTACCCTTGAGCAGCAAACGGCTAAGAATAGCTTTAAATGCCTTTGTTGAAAATAAATAGATTTAGGGTAATGAAGCTGATCATATACAAAGGGAGTTCACTTCTGTTTGTGATATGGGGACAAGCAGAGAGATAATAAAGACTAGGAGCAACAATATGGAATACAATAATAACCGAAGAAAATGCAAAAGATCGTGAACCGTATGGAATGCCATGCATGCAGAGCGAGGTAGCTTAACCACGCGGTGATGTAGACAATACAGTTGGTAGAGAGGTTTCGAGATCGCGCTCAACTGATATAAATGGCAGCTTGGGATTGGCTGGATCAAGACCTAGCACACATAAATGTACTTCACAAAAACAAAATCTCTAAACCAACAAACAACTTTCATCTTACAATGTGATATCACTTTATTTCAAATCTTGTTCTGTATTCAAAAAATTATGCATGCATGATATTACAAACTACTAGTCATGCATCAAAACTTCTGAACCCTTCACACGAAAGATAGGTTAGAAACTAAAAAGGGTGAGGCCCAAACGGAGTCACGATGTACTACACATTTACACAAGGCTTGCCCACGTCAGCAAGTTTAATAACAATAATGAGCATTCAAGTATTATATTTTAGTTAATTTCATAATTTGCTGTATTCAGTCAGTGTATTTTCATCTTTTTTTTATATTTTATGGGTGGGGGTAACGCACATGCCATTACACAGCGAACAAACACAGTCATCCATTGGGTTGTGGAATTATGTCTATGACCTTATTTTGTGGTAGAAGCCATGTATCGCATTTAAGCGATTAGAAAAACTGCGAACGCAAAGTAACTGATCAAGCTCGTCATTCCCTACAACACAGAATATTCAATAGTAAGCAGATCAAAACATTACAAATTCAATCAATCGATTGTAGTCGCTACTACTTGCTACTAGTCTATCCAGGCTATCCATATAGCTATTGATGCTATAGATTACTTCACATTCAAGATCGCATGTTTTTTATGTTTATTAACTTTTCTTTACAATTTTTTCCCCTGGCATCCAATGGCAATTTCTCACCATACCGATGGATATGCTGCACAGTGCTGTTCACAAAATTGTCCCTCCACTATAGGTATTGTTGATGAATGATGGCTGACATGTTGAGCATGTGTTATAGCTAACATAGTCTATGCTAAACCTCAATTGTTATGCTAATTATTGCTTGTGTATTGTATGAAGCGCCACCTGTTGGTCATTTTGTATACTTTATTTTGGTGTCAATAAAACCCCATGTCATGCTAATCATGTATGTCAATTATTACTTCTCTGTCTTCAATATTCAGTGAAGTACTACCTTGTCAAATGTCAACAGACTTATGGGTCACTCTATATTACTAGGACAACTATCTTAAGTCGAATATTAGTAAAACACAATACACTTTTTCATCTACATAATCATGCTGCAAATTACAAACTTATCACCAGTTGGGAAGGAAGGCAACTTGAGTTCATCGCTGTTTTCAAATACCTAGTTCAGCTTCATCAGTTTCTTACTTTTAGAGCACATTGTCACTGTCAGTATGAAGGTCAGAATCAGGAATAGTTTACTACGCATGATAACTAGGTCAAGCTGGGAGCA
This sequence comes from Anabrus simplex, assembly GCF_040414725.1. NCBI lineage: Eukaryota > Metazoa > Arthropoda > Insecta > Orthoptera > Tettigoniidae > Anabrus > Anabrus simplex. Next base: position 681,926,912 of record NC_090266.1, read on the forward strand.
CATCCAGCAACTGTACGAACCAGAGACTTGGCATTTTCTTTCTCCACAGTTGAGCGTGGATCAACTCTGCCCCCATTCCAAGAAAGTGGATATTGCTTTGAACGATACATGTCGTGCAGTTTCCAGTTGCCTCAAAACAACCAACGCCACACCAGCGGCTTAGCTCCACCTTTCATCCAATGGCAAGTAGCAGCTGAAAAGGATCATTAAATGGTACGACAGCGTCTTGGGTCACGGAGGACTTTCAGCCATACCATGTGTTCTTAGGAATCAATGCTGACAGTCCACATTATCTGTCTAGAATCGTGTAACAGAAGGAACTCCAGCACATACTTCACAATCTTGGCCTGTCTGAAAGACCATCGACAGGATAAGAAGTGGAATGCCTGGTAACAAGGCTACACTCAAAAGATGGGGTTATACACAGATGGTCGTTTGCAACTGTGCTGCAATTCAAGGTCTTGAGCATTTACTTCACTGTCCAAACTGTCCTATGGAAACTCAACTTGAAGACTTTATTACACGGTGATTAAGCTATTGTGGCTGCTTCTTAATGAAGCGCTTTCAGCATCTGAAGATACTTGGAAACCACCACCACCACCACCACCACCACCACCACCACCACCACCACCACTCTACAGGAAAATGCTGGGATAGTACCTACCCAAATCTTAGCCCTGAGGACTACAGCCACCACTAACACTGGTTATTAAAAACATCTTGACACACTAAACTACACGCCAGTGATAAGTGTATAATGGTCCAAACCCCTCAAACTAATCAACAATAACATTACCCTGACTGACAATTGTTAACCGAGATGTGCTCTCACTCTTCCGCTGCCACTCATCTGTGCTATATACCTGTAGCATTTATGATCCAACTATACAAACATCTAGCCCGCCAATGATACGTACAACAGCTAGTACTGAATAATATGTATAAAACATTACCTCATTTTACAAACAATGGTCTGTTTGTCCGCAGCCATGATATCGTAAGTTGAGGATGGAGCAGCACTAAAAACAAGAATAAAAATGAATTAGTAGATGGCACAAAGAATGATCTCTATCATCCAACAAGATTTCTTTCTCAATGTAATTTTCCATGTTTATTTGTAGTTGACACAAGTGCCCAGCTTCTGTTTAAAACTGGCTGAGGAGTTATGACGGGACGTCCTTGGTCCCATTGAAATTCAAACTCTAAGTCGCTGGGTTTCAAAGCTGAGTGGATTTAACACATTGAGGCCCACACCTGACCCTTACATGGTCTGCACAGAAAGCTCGCGCATCCCATGCCTGAGCATAGGCCGGGGAAATGTTTCATGCGTAAGTTCACGTGTACAACCAGGACTTGAGTCTGGGTTGATATGGATACATACAATGGTTTCCTCTCTTTGATGCTGTTGATCTGTTTTGCTATCTGATGACTAATTAGAGAATTATGAGGAAATATAAGACACACAATATAGCAAGTTCTCCTCGTGCCATCTTGGTGTTGTTTTAGAAGCTCTGCTCAGTAATAGTGTACCATATGATGCAGTTAAAGTGTTTGTTAGTGACAGTGCCCCGTACATGACCCGGTGTTATGAAACATTAACTGTGGTCATAGGGGATCATTTAATGCATCCACAGTGCTTGGCATGTAAGATCAGCTTGGTTGGCAATAGTTGGGTCGCAGTGATGACAGTTTTAAATCATGTGGTTGCGATGGTAAAGCCTGCATTTTTGAACTCAAGAAAGCGAAAACATAATTATTTACAATTCTTAACATCGAAGTATGGTGCTTCAAAGGAAGCAAAGCAAAGCTTTTTCCAGCACCTGTCATAACCCGATGGCATAGCTGGTTTCGGGCTGTCTTCTATTTGAGTGCTTACTTTACTGATGTTGTTACATTTTTCAAGATGTCTGACACAAAAGACATCAACAACTGTGGTATTAAGTACCTGACTGATCTGAGTGACCGAGAAGTGAATAGGCTTCACTCCCACACGGTTTTTGTCACAGATCATGCAGCTGGATTGCTTGACCTCTTTACTGAATCTGAAGGTCTCTGTATCCTATCTCTCATCTCCTTTATCCCAAACTGCATAACCTTGACGCCAGTTTTACCTTAATTTGTGAAGGGAATTTTTCTGCGCCAACTAATGATGCTTTGATTAAGCCCACTCATCTCCAGCAGGCTGCATGTAAAGACACATTTGTCAAAGCTGCTCATTCTTCAAAGTGCACGCTAGCCACATTGAAAGCTATAGACTACAGCCATAAGCATTTTGTGTCAATTACTCAAGCTTTGTATCCAAAAAATATAATTCTGAATAACACTGATAAATTAGATGAGCTTGTGAAGGTGTTTGGAGTAACAGATCTCTCACAAAATGATATATGCCCAGGTTACTGTTCTCTGAAACATGCAATTCAAATCCAGATGAAAGAAAGTGAAAAATGTGATGTCATGCTTGCATTAACTGCAGTGCAGACAGAGTTCAGCATATATGCTAAATACCGGTACTGTCTTGAGTTGTTGTGGACCCCAACGAACAATGTAGATAGCGAGCACGTGTTGCCTCATTACAACACAGTGGTTACAGAGAGACGGTTCAATTTGAAAAAAAGCAATTTCGAAGTAGTGACAATGCTTTCGTTTGAACAACGAATTTGTATTGTGTGTAAATCAAGGACAATAATTGCACTTCATAAACTTCGAATCATTAAAATTAATGATACCATGCCATTACACTAGGCTGCAAAAAAAATTCTTTGTGCGGTAAAAACGAAAATATGTGGTTTTTATGAATTTCTTAATGCAGAATTCAAGAAAAAAATTAGTTTTGGTGTATCACGTCTGGTTTAGTGGCAATTTTACAAAATGTTATTTTGTTCTTACGTAAAATTGTTGATACTTAGTACTGATGTAAATTTAAGCTTGCAAAACGTAATCATATTTTTAATGCATTAAATACACATAAATGCTGTTTTGTAAGCAAGTAGATGGTTAGTATTATATTTTTAATGTATAGTGAAATTAATGAAACTGAAGCATAAAGCGCCTATTTAGTTTCGGCTGCACAGTTGCTTTCAAATTAATATAACCGTACCATGAATAAAAATTTACATGGTTAACCATACATAGTTTTGTTACTTACATTATACAGTAAACTCGTGTCCTAATCCCAAAGTGGTGCAGCTCTTTTCAGGCACACCCCCATTGGAGGTGAGCTGCGTGTACCATTTGAACCACATACCAGCCCTCCTGCAATTCTTAAATTTCTGGCAGTACCGGGAATCGAACCCGGGCCCCCGAGGACGGCAGCTAATAACACTAACCGTTACGCTACGGAGGCGGACACTTACATTACGTGCAGGTTAGATTCACACCTCCGTCTTTTTCCGTTTTCCGAGGAATTTCCATGTTTTTGAAGTTCTTGAATATCTCTAGAAGGGTCGTCCCGTGCAATCGACTAACAGTAATCGGCCATCATATTCACATCCCAGCGTCCCTGATAGCGTTGTTCTGCATCTTTGAGATCCTGGTGAAACCTTTCACCTTGTTCTTCACTGACAGCTCCTAAATTTGGAGGGAAATATTCCACATGCGAAGCTAAGAAATGAAGCTTAAGGCTCATATTACAACCGAGTTCCTTAAACTTTACCAACATTTTCCTTACATTTTCTTTGTATTGAGGGTCCTTAATGTTGCCAAGGAATTTAGTCACTACATCTTTGAATGTGTTCCATGCCGCCTCCTCAATTTTGGTCATCATGTCAGTGAAATTTTTATCCTTCATCTGTTTACGAATCTGTGGTCCATCAAATACGCCTTTTTTGATTTTTGCATCTGATAATGAGGGAAATTAAGTGGATAAACATAGGAAGCATAGGCTACTTTTATCTAATGCCTTGACATACTGTTTCATCAATTCTAATTTGATGTGCAAGGGTGGAAGTAGAATTTTTTAACGGTCAACAAGACTTACATTCAAGACATTTTTGGATCCTGGTTGTAGTTGTTTCCTTTCTGGCCAATTCACTGTATTCCAATGTTTATCCCGTGCCCTGCTATCCCATTCGCATAGTAAACAGGGAAACTTTGTGTAGCCTTTTTGTTGTCCCAGCAACAATCCAATGATCTTCAAATAACCGCAAATTTGCCAACCATTCTCGTGATATTTCATTTTTTCAAGCGCCAACTTTAAGGTCTCGTATGTTTCAGACATTTTTGTGGAGTGTGCAAGTGGTACGGATGCCATAGCATTTGTATTATGAAGCAAAACAGCCTTTAAACTTCTTTTGGAAGAATCAATAAAAAATGCCAGTTACTAGGATCATACTCTCAATTGACGTAGATGATTTGGAACATCCGTACAAAGTACAAGTTCATCTTTTTGAGTATAATACTTTTGGAATTCTTTGTCACGATTTCGGTACCAGGAAAATGTAACACCGTGTGCCAACATATTCTTTTCGCGCAATCTTGAACCAAGTAATTCACATTTTTCTTTGGTTAGCTCTAAGTCCCTTATCAGATCATCGTACATACCTCGCGGTCTATTGCGTATCTGGGGGAGTTTGTTATGAATTTACCAGGAAGCCCCCAACTACAAAATAAAAATTTAGACAGCAATAAACCTATAATAAAATGCAAACAATAAAAAATCAAATCACACAGTTGTATTCTAAAAAAAGTTGCGCGAGAACATCTCTCAACATTACATCTTTCAAATTCATGCAGATACTAAAACACCGAATTGCGTCAAAACTAGACGTGATAGGAAAAAAATAGCAACAATTTCGGAATCAGGGCAGCGATTTCCATAAGAGTTACATATTTTCTATTTTACCGCAAAGTCATGTTGGCTAGTGTTATTTTAAATTTGTAAATAGATGCTAATTTTGAAACAAACAGATGCTAATTTTTCAGGTCCCTAGTGATAGGGTAATCTAAAAAGCCTCGTTGCTTCAAGAATGTGCGATCATTGCCTACTGCCAACGATGCCAACCATAAAGCTTGGATGACCTCAGATCTTAATGACCTTAATTAAGGTTCAGCCCCAGCATTTGCCTGGTGTGAAAATGGGAAACTATGGAAAACTTATCTTCAGGGCTGCTGACAGTGGGGTTCGAACCTAGTATCTCCCAAATACTGGATACGGGCCGCACTTAAGCGGCTGCAGCTATCGAGCTCAGTGGGAGAATATGTAAAAACATACTTGTGTGTTCCAGAATATCATGTGTTAGGAATAAATTATCAATCAGAAATTCTTTTCTTAGAGCAAAATATTTCAACAATCCCCTTCGTTAAAAAAAAATTATAATTGTATTTTACAGTAGTTGGAAATTGTGACAATATTTTTTATTATCTCTGCCATCTTTATGCAGATCAGTCTTTCAGCTTTCTATCGATGTATAATATGGATTTATTAAGATGAATATGTGATTACAGGCATGATTTTATTTTCATTGTGTATATTGAGGAAAATAACTGCAGCATTTGACAGATAAACCTGCAGCAGTTCTAAAGTTAAAGGTACATCGAAACTTGTTTTAAGTAACTAGACGGAACACATATGGGCTGGATATTATAAAATTGCAGATAATATTTCCACAGCACGTATGTAAAAAAGTAACAGCATCACAGTCTGATCCCAATCTGATGTCATCACACGTAATGACACAGTACTAAATTCAATCGCTTCAGTGAAGTTGATATAGATGTTGATTCCCATAAGGAATCTAAAATATTTGTCCCGAATGAGTAAATTTATAATACCAATATAAATGGTCCATTATTGGACATTATAAATTTTCCAGCTAACTCATTCCTGGTTGCTAGCGTTTCCCCCCTGCCATGTGCTAGGTTGGGCTCGCCAGTTGGTACCTAGCACACCCACCAAGACGCATGGCTAGTGCATACCGTGGAGGCCACCGCATAGGCTACTTGGAGCCACCGGCAGTGCCAATGCACTATGAGAAACTTCATCTCATTACCAAAAATTGATGCCTGCTTGGCCATCAGATGATATAGATGTTGATTCCCATAGGGAATCTGAAATATTTGTCCTGAATGAGTAGCCATGCGTCTTGGTGGGTGTGCTAGGTATCAACTGATGAACCCAACCTAGCAAACGGGGGCGAAACGCTGGCAACCAGGAATGAGTTAGCTGGAAAATTTATAATGTCCAACAACGGACCATTTATATTGGTATTGTAAATTTACTCATTCGGGACAAACATTTCAGATTCCTAGAGTTGGTGATTTTTAGCATTTGCGATAAATGCGAAATACGTCGAAACTTTGCCAGCGTATCTGCCTTCATATTATATGACCCGTACGAGTGGTTTTTAGCGATACTGAATTAGTGATAAAATGCAAAATTGGTTCAAAATAAAAAATTATGCAATTTATGCAAAACTCTCGGTTTTATATGAAATAAACATATTTCTTTTTTAAAAAAGATGCATTTTTCTTAAAAATAAGATATATGTTATTTATTTCCAGGAAAAAGAATTGTTACTGCACCCATTACGATCGTAAGGCGGTAATATACTTTGACGGGCACTTCCGTCCTGGTGCACGGAACATTTATAAGTTCATTATCGCAGTTAGCTGGTCAGAGAGATTTATTCTGTTTGTTTTGCAGCCTACCCGATTGATGTCAGATGATACCTGAAGCTATTTTCCCTGTGTACATAGTAACTCTGAGCTGAAAAAAAAAAAAAAAAAAAAAAAAAAAAAAAAAAAAAAAAAAAAAAAGCACCTCAGTTTGCCGCTCGTAAACAGTCATGGCGGCATCTAAGCGCGGCATGGATGAGGTTATTCGTAACTGGCTTGAAAATAGTTATGTTGAAAGTAGAAATGATTCTCAGGAGAGTGAAAATACTTCTTCAACTGAGAGTGATGAAAGTGATTCTGATTTCAGTTCCGAGATGATAGTGCCAATTGAAACTACGTGACAAAACCAGAATGCAACAAGAGTGAGTGAAAAGTCTAGTAAAATGATACTTGGAATTATGATCTTGTTGACATGTTGACAATAAGCCTGTTTCTGTAACATGCAAACTAGTTTCTGAAATTCACTCTATAGTGAGGGGGGGGTTGGGAAATAATCCGAAAGAAATGGACGTAGAGAATGAATTTCTAACCCCACAGCTCTGGGATCATGTTACTAAGGAAACCAATGTCTATGCCTCTATATTTCTTGCTAATTTATGTGCTTCCCTTGAAACTAATACTTACGAACAAAAACATTAGTTTCCTGTTACTACAGACGAGCTAAAAGGTCACTTTGCTCTGTGTATTCTTATGTATGTGATTAGTCAAATTTATGTTAAAGTGACGAAAAAATAAATAAAATAAATGGTATGCAAGGGAATATTTCCTTTCACAAGTAATGGTGGGCCAAAGGGTTAAATCATTCAATGTGTGGAATATCTTTCACTGGCCTAAGAGCACTGCAAAGAACAATCAATCATACAGCAAATACACATTCAAGCGCACATGTTCATTCTCTTTGTGTTGACCCTTGATCACAGTTGGTTATTCTTGACATTCCTGTTTTAAAGTACGGTAGCAATAGAAGCGAACTGATGATTAAACAGCATGCCGAGAGTCACAAATCGGGACATTTTTATGTAAGTGATACAGATAGGCCTATATTGATGTGCAGACTTTGCAATCAAAGACTTGAAGAAAAAAATAATGTTTTGCAGTCCTTCCTTTGCCTCGGCAGCACTGCTGTGCATTTGGGCCTCCACGAACAGTGTCGATATAGAATTTTTTTTAGAAAGTACAAGATAATTGTAACTGATAGGCAGTCTCGAATGAAGGAGGACACCGTTTAAACAACTGGCATGTTGTACTTCAATCGTCATTGAAATTCCTGTTCCTTGTAGGTGTATTGTACTGTGACAAATAAATATGTTCAGAATAGTATTTTTCACTTAGAAATTGTGTTTGTAAATTTGTAAATAAGCATATTCGTGTGTGTGCGTTAATACTTCTTGCAGTCTTATGTTGATGTTTTGTCTTATTTTCTATAGTGAATTCAAAGGTTGTTGGCTCGAATTCCACTGGTGTAGGGTTGACCATTTTTGTTCTGTACTTAACATCTCTTCAACACGTACTAAATGTAAGTAACACGACCTAATACGTTGAAAGCCGGTTTTGATTAGCAAATTATGCCTATTTTTAACCAATTTGCTACAAAACGCTAAATTTGAGAGATTTAGATGCTACAAAATGCTAAATCTGAAATATCAAAACGCTAAATCTCTGATTTTTAATGTTCTAAACCACGAACTCTACGGATTCCCTATGGGAATCAACATCTATATTATCTGATGGCCAAGCAGGCATCAATTTTTGGTAATGAGACGAAGTTTCCCATAGTGCATTGGCACTGCTGGTGGCTCCAAGTAGCATATGCAGTGGCCTCCACGGTATGCACTAGCCATGCGTCTTGGTGGGTGTGCTAGGTACCAACTGACGAGCCCAACCTAGCACACGGGGGCGAAACGCTGGCAACCAGGAATGAGTTAGCTGGAAAATTTATAATGTCCAATAACGGACCATTTATATTGGTATCAGTGAAGTTGTACGATTCATTTTAACTATGTCTTCACACAATATTTACCATGCTCAATTTGACAATGGATGTTCAAGTCTCCGCCCTGTTATAATGTAGTACTAGTTAAAAGCTATACTGGCAACAGTGCAGCATCTCTTTATTACATAAATACCTCTCTAATAATAGTTTAAAATGGCTACAGTATGTCCCCAAGTCTTCTACAAATTTTATCGGAACATTCTTTGCATGATAACCGCACCTCCTATTTTGGGACCTTAAAACTGGTATAAAAAGTGCAGCTGATATGTGAGTAAATATGACATTTCACATTATTTTGCCTTCCTTTTTTCTCTATCCTTCGTCTTCCTACATTTATTTTTGATCCACAAAGTTTTTCCATCAAGATCTGTTTTCCTAGTCCATGTAACTTAATCAAGCACCCAATTCAATGATAGATTTTGAATGAGTTATTCAATGGGGAATAGAGTATATCGTGGAGTTCATCTTGTTTCAGGGGGACAAAAAAATCGTACACACCTATCATCATTTGGACTGGAATAGCCAGATGTTTCTCCAGAGTCATCTCCAACGCAAGATTTCTTCGACAGCCTGCTGAAAAACAAGAAATAATTCACATCAGGAAACAATAAAATGAATAAAAACAGGGTATCACTGAATACATAGGTACTTCATCTCTGGCTAGCCAGCAAGCATATTAAAGAGTATTGTGGAGTGATATATAATGGCTCTTGGTTGTTTCAAACTCAATTTTAACAAGCAGACTAAAGGGCAACTTTATTTGTTTGCCTTTAATTCCCGAGACAACCAGGATTGCAGTTGCAAAAACTATTTAGACAGTGATTCAGGTTCTATATAATTGCTAAGAATGTACTTTGAATCAAATTAAATTTTAATAAAAAAGGAAAAGCTCAACAGATTCTATCATACACGTAATTGAATTCCTTGCACTTTCCTAGCCATGAATTTATGAAATACTAATAAGTATTGTTATTTACCTACGGACTCCGAAATCTACACGGGTGAACAGCAAAACTTAAGGACCAAGTGTAAAACAACACATAACATCGTTGATAACTGTTACAACCAAAAGGAAGGACTATCAGCACATGAACTTGAACTTGTGATACTGGTGGCCTCAGAGCTCGTAAGAGCTCTAGGTTTGAATACGGTGCAATCACACCACTTGAATAGGAGTCCTGGGAGGGAAAGTTAAGAGAGTTTCACTTGAATCATTGTGAGTTAAAAAGTAGTAAATGGGACACAGAGAATATCTGGATGACTTTACTTGAAGTAGATTCAGAAGCTTGAGGTAGGGCAGTGTGTGGCAAGTGAGGTTCGGCAGTTTGGTATCACCAATAGCATCAAACTGCAATGCATGGAAAGCCAGGTGCAGCTGCGCAACAGATTTATGGAGGTCAGCCACAGTGTTACAGCATTATGTATTTAAAACACTCTTCTCCAGAAACGGTTTCGGAACTGGCTCTTTGCTGTGTAAATCATTTTCAATTAATTTGTTAACAGGTGTGATTTCTCCCGGACCCCTAGTGATTTGTGGACTTACTTGTATCTCATGGATTATATTTCTGCCTGTGGACTGAAATGAAACATTTCAAAACTCCGTACACATATTTGTTAATTAACATGAATACATTTTTACGGTCCCTGATGTGTGCTGTGCTCTCGTGGTAGCGAGCTAAGCAGAACGCCCCTCCTACTGTTTCTTGTCCAATCAGTGTACGGATGGGTAGCTACAACAAAAAGAAGTTACGATGCAAACCAGTTCATTTAAGGAAGTAATGGGGGGTAGACGTGTTGGCTTGTCTCCGAAAATGTTGGCGTCTGGGTGGTGGATTGACCCAGGATAATAACCTCACGATGTGGATTTTATAACCCTCAACCATTTATGTATATTGGCATTGTTCTGTTATCTCTTCAACATTGAATTTATTTAATGTAACCAGAGAGATGTGTGTGCTGTGAGTATACTATAACTTCGAGCATACTCGCTCGATACTGGAGATCCACAAGTAAGTACTGTAAACAACATTAAATTAAACTTCTGTGATGATTGAACAAATCTCCGTCAAAATGTTCTTCACGTAAATTGTGCCTTCTGTATTGTGGAACCTAATGTCTTCATGCGGCTATCGGATGTTTAATAAATAGGAAAGAAATAATGATATGAAATTAAAATCTGCCAGCGAAATTAGCGAAAAGATAAACTTTGAGAGTGTTCTTTTTTAAAGAAAAAGGATTGTTAACTTCAATGTATCATTTGCCCACCTATAGATAGGCTATGCCTGAAGTATGAAATTACCATCAATCTCGTATATGTCTTTGCTGGCAAGATGTAGTGTTTACAGTGCACTATGTCTTCTGGTATGTGCTATATCAAATTTGTTACTTTCATTGACCTGTCTCAGTCTCATCCTTGGCTTTGACAATATGAAAGTGACTGAGGTATGAGTGAAGCTAGTAATACCATTCCTTATGCAGCCAGTCCCTGTTATGAATGGTGTGAAAATATCGCTCATAGGATCGGTTGCTGCATGCATTTCAGTGGGCTTGGCAGACTAATATGCCATAGCAATGGCTGCCTCTGTGAGGAAAGCAACGGGAAACTACCTCATTTCCCAAGTACGCCTCTTCAGTGACGCCTAGGTTATTTATGACAGCTGCTGGCAGAGTTGCAGAGGATCAAACCAGCCTCGGGCTTGAATACCCAACATACATACATGTGGCCTTAAGTATGTGCGACTTCGCATGGCCATGCAATTCTAGTTTCTTTTAGCTTATTTGAGCTTTATACTTTTTCATTAATTTAATTTTCCTGGTAATCTTTCTTTCCGTGGGTTGGTTTTTCTTTTGTTTTGGTGCTTGCCCCTTTGTTGCAGTCTTACACCGCAATAGGCCGTTTACTTTGTTTACCTATGTTGTCGGTTACCATAGCAATGATTATGATGGATTCTTTCTGAAGTGGGTGTGGCACTACTAGTTTGGTAGTTGGTTGGGTAATTAATTTCTGGTTTCAAAACTTACTAATGTAAAGTTTCCTATTGTTTACTATCTTTCAGTGAATGTATTTTCTGTTTGGTTTGATGTTTCTCGTTTTGTGGAAACATTTGTGTTCCTTTAATTAAGTTGGGTTGGACTAGATTTTCATGCTAATGCGAAAACCTACTCAGAGAAGTTTCTCCTGGTTAATGTTTAATTTCAAGGTTGTAAACTTTAGCTTTAATTGGACAATGACTATTCTAATTTGTTCATTTACTGTTATTTAAAGAACGATGTCACCTTATATTTTCTCATTTTATCTTTTTCTTGTTGAATTAAAATTTAAATTTAATTAAGACAGGGTGTTTTCTTTCATAAACTACAGTCATTTAGCGGGGTATCTGGTAATGCTATCCATGTTCTTTGAGTGTTAATGTGTTTTTGAGTAATCTGTGTTGGGCTTAGAAATTCTCAACACCACTCGCGACAGAGAAAAATTTCCAACGCGAATATAAACAGTTCAATTTAACTCGTATTTCAAGTGACTAACTATTTCTGAGACCAACTCAAGTGTTATTAGAACTTGTCTTATTTTCTCACGAGTGCAACATTTCTTCAAGTGATTGAAATATTTTGAATAACTCAGTATTCACATTCTAAGGTGATAGGAATATTTTTCCGATAATAAACTTTGATCTGTGCATTTAGTTTCATCAAGTGATTAAAATATTTGACGAAGTATAACATTACAACTGAACTTAGGATTTTTCGAGTGAATAACATTCCAAGTAGTACTTTATGAATTGTCACGACTTAGTGATTACTTCATTAAACTTGTGTTCTGCGAGTGGGGGACATTTCTCGCATATTTCATAAACATTCTTAAGATTCTTGATAGAACTTGTGTCTGTAAATAATAGTTACATTTCCTATAAGTCGAACCAAGGACTGTCTTCGAACAGATTATATTTGTGATACGACGTTATTGCCTGTAGTTAAGTGAAGTAAACGGAACTAAATTCACGAGATAGAAATCTTCATTGATAATTTATTGAAGTGATTAATTTCACGTTAGTTGAAAACTGTGTGAACTTATAAATAATCACCGAGTGAAGTACTTTACTTTTTTTCCCAAGTATCACGTTATTCTTAGGTCGATTTTATTAACATTCGACAGTGGTGATATAATTTTGTAATTTCCTAAGTGGCTGTTTTGCATTTTGAGTTCAGTTCCATTTTACACCCAACTCGGTCTAATAACATTTTCAACTGTATAACTCAGCTGCGTGTTCAACTCTATTAACATTCAACCTTATTTAATTTCTCTCAAGTGATTGACTTGCAAACGTGATCAGATTTCATTGACATTCTGTCGTGTGGAATTCATTAAGTAATTATTTGAGTGTGTAATCTACCAATGTAGTGATTAATTTTGAAGCCGTTGCTATTAATGATTTTGTCTATGCAGAAGCTATTTGCCTAGCCAAATACATCTCGGACACAAGTACATTGCCGTGTTCTACCTCAACGTCTACAAGAACATCTAGACCGCCTAGAATTTCGAGAACGTCTAGAATTACAAACCATCACTCTCATTTTTGTTCCGTATTGAAAACAGCGACCTCACTTAGTTTACAAAAGGAGTATATCTTTTACCCCACCTATTCAATACAATTAATACCACGTTATGTGGTTAAATAAACATAGAAATTCTAAATTTAAGGGGACATGTTTTGCCCTTCTTTTATTGGGCATCATCGGCCTTGTTTAATCTTAAAACAAACATTATTTAGAGGAACTTGACATTTATAATTTATGAAAATAGAACTGTGATTTCTTAAGGTTATAAACACTAAGGAATAGTAGTTATAAAATATGATGTTGAGACATGACACATACAACACATGTTAAAATCACTGTAAACAATTTTAAAATCTTTGTCCAAAAGAAAATTTAGGTCATATAAAATTCTAGAAACAACTCTTGTCTGGCACTGAAGTTCATCTCCTTAGTGTTTATAACCTTAAGAAATCACAGTTCAACTTTTATAAATTATAAATGTAAATTTCCTCTAAATAATGTTTGTTTTAAGACTAAACAAGGCTGATGATGGCCAATAAAAGAAGGGTGAAACATGTCCCCTTAAAATTTAGAATTTCTATGTTTATTTAACCACATAATGTGGTATTAATTGTATTCAATAGGTGGGGTAAAAGATGTAATCCTTTTGTAAACTAAGTGAGAACGTCTAGAATTTCGAGAACTTCCAGACCTCCCAGACCGTCTAGACCTCCATCAGAAGACGATACAGGGTGAACGAATATAGTAACAGGACCGTAGTGGATATTACCAGCCCAGACCAAGAAGTGGGCATTCTCAAAATCTTCTGTACACAGGTGATATGAAATCTAACATTTATTTTGTTAATAAATTCAACAGCAATTTTAAATAATTCATTATACTTGCTTTTCTTAGGCAGGCTCTCAATGGATGGGAGCTGCACGCTTCATTTTTACTGCATATCAACCTTCCTGCCATTGTTAAATCTCTGGCAATACGGTACCGTGTCAGGACAGATCACGTCACTTCACGTTTAAAGTGTTATTATAAAGTCATGAAACCACACCCGGGCGACTGGATGATGATGATATAAAGTCATGGTGGTATTTTTTTTTCACAGGCCAAAACAACAGGATTGTCAGCACCTATTAAACTGTGTACTGATATATGTGATATCGTGCATTTTGTCCTCTTATATGGAGGGCATTATCAATGCCAAAGTAAACACTGTACGAGTAGAAACTAAAATTTTCTGGCTCATTCTGATTGTATTGTTTACTTGAAAACAAAAATATGAAGTAGTTTTCCAGATTAAATCATCAGAATTTAACTCTTCAAGATTCCAACCATCTCTGTAGCAGAAAAGCAAAGTATACTGTTAGAAACCTGATTTACAACCTAACACTTGTAGATTTGAAAATTGGATTATTTATGGAAATAATATGTGTAAATAACTATACAAGAGTATTCAAGATATAAAAATAAAGGAAAAGTCAACTAGTGATAGCAAGCAAGCAAACTTATAGTTTTACATAACTGGTGATGCTGCGATCATGGCCGTGGGACCTCCAGTTTTACGTGGAATCCGCATCACAGGGACGTGACATCTCATTTTAAAAATCCCATGTGCAATGGCCAGGATTTGAGATAGGAAGCCATGAGAAAGATAAAGTTTAGATTAATGAAGGGTTATCAAATTGAGGAGGGATACAAGATTTTAATTAGCAGGCTTTGATTAGCAGGCTTTGATGCAGAGTTATGGGTAGGTTTAGACCAGAGATTGAGAAAATAAATCAAAATGCATGATACAGATACATTACCAACCTTTCAACATGACTGGAACTATCAAGAGATTTCTCAAAGCTCTCTCTGTACAACGAACCATTATCCTCCTCGAAATCAGACTCTGAGAAGAGACGTCTGAAACAGGAAAAAAGGAAGACAATAATTACAGTTTAGATAGATACAATTTGCTTTACGTTGCACAGATGTTGCAAATGCTGGGAAGGAAGCAGTCCCGACCTTAAACGTACACGATACAGACAATGAATTACCAACCTTTCATCATGACTGGAACTATGAAGAGATTTCTCAAAGCTCTCTCTGCACACTGAACCATTATCTTCCTCTAAATCAGACTCTGAGAAGAGACGTCTGGAAAAAAAAAAGAAGAAAAAATTAGATAGATACAATTTGCTTTACGATGCACTGACAGAGATAAGTCTTACAGCAACGATGGGATAGGAAAGGGAAAGGAGTAGGAAGGAAGCAGCCGCGACCTTAAAGGTACAGCCCCTGTAGTTACCAGGTGTGAAAATGGGAAACCATGGAAAGCCATCTTCAGAGGTGCCAACAGTAGGATTTGAACCCACTATCTCCCGAATGTAAACTCATAGCTGCACAGCACCCTAAACGCACGGCCAAGTTGTTCGGTGATAGATGATTTATTTATCCTTCCAAAGTTAAAGACAGCTGTCTCTGTCTTACACTTAACCAGTAACAGAATTAGACTGATAAATAACTAATTACTAATCATTAAAAAGTAACTATTCATAAACTTGAACTATGTAGAACTCCTGAACTCTAGCTGCTAACAGTAACTATTTATACTGTGCCATTATTTCCATGCAATATTTCTCAGAGACAAGATTAAAATTGACTGTAATAACATGCCGGAAATAAAGAGAGAGACCTTTGCGAGGCAAGATACTGTGCAGAGAATGTATGAGTAAGGTATCTGCAAAAGCAATGCTCTTTGACGGGCAGTGCTGTATAAAAACTGAACATAGACAGTTGTTCTCAAAACCTAGTCTGATTACTTAACCCATTAAGGCCCAACGTTACGTTAACGCAATATTTTACTTTTGTCCTCGCCCCGACTTAAGGTTTCAGTGAATTTTAAGCATTGATATACTGAAAGAACATCCTAGTAATATCGTTGATCCAGTTGTCCACGCTAAATATATGTAATGGCATTTTTCTAAAATTTTAAGATCGAAAAAAATCACATTTAATCAGGTTGAGTTCTGAAGTCCTTTCAGAAATAGAATAGATATTTATCTCTTTTTATATATTCAAATTTTATAGACATACTTGTAAGATAATATGTCTTTTTCACACAATGAATCTACATACCTGCCAACTTTACAAAACCAAAAATCAGGAGATTTTGATATGAAAATCAGGAAAAATCAGGAGATAAAATTGGTCAAAACTGCGTATTCTACATGTCTTCCACAATACATACATTATCGTAGCAAGCTCCATGCATCATGTCCACATTTAAATTAACACATATTTCCAGCAAAACTGAATGGAATCTAAATCCACAAATATCTTACTCTCACATATGTATTCGTATTCAGTGATACTTAAAATACACAACACCGGAAAATTTATAAGAATATATGGTATAAATACACAACACTGGAAAATGTATGAACATATATGGTATGCCTACCTTCCTTCCATCTTATTGATTTACAGAAGCTTCTCCATCAGTAGAAAATTGCTGTTGATTAAAGGAAGAAGCAGTGGCAGATTTTGCCTGTCTGAGAAATCCACTGTCAAAGATTTGTTGAAAGCAGTTGCCCTGCAGCCTTGATTTTACTGTCAACAACCTCTCCAAGTTTTCATCACCAATAGATGACCTGAACTGTGTTCGTGTTTTAGTCACCTGACTAAATATCCTCTCACATTCAGCGTTACTGTGAGGAATTGTTAAAATACCAAGAATAACACGAAGTAATCTATCATATTTTGGGCTCCCATCACCACTTCTTAATTTTCCCACCATCAACCACTGCACATCAATTCTTTCTTCCATTAAGATCTCATCTGGTATATCATGAGCTATGGCAATGACGTAACCAAGCGGAGTTGCCATACTTATTCACTAGATATCTTGACCACGTGGGTGCAGTTACTATCATAGTCCGTTTCAAACAGGAGTGGCGGTATAGAACTCCACTAATAGGTTAATGCATTAATTCTTTCAAATGTGCTCAAGTTACAACCAGTGAGCTGTACTGTGTTATAGTGTTGGAGTACAACTTTCAATTGAGCGCTGGTTCATTTGGCAACCAAGGCGATTGTGACGAGGCAATGACATTACTTCTGCTTTAGTCTGTTCAAAAGGTGACCCAGAGTATAGAATTTACAACAGAAAAGAGAAATGTTAGATCCACATACTAGGATGAAAGAGAACCTTAAATAAAATGACAGAAAATGTTTATTACAATGATATTTTAATAACATACCATAGCCCTTTCAGACCGTGTGCGCACAATTGTGCGGGTTCATATTTCATTTATGTCTGAGCTTATTTGACGTTTTCTTGGCGCTAGACCGGACTGCAGTGCTTGTGCGGGACATGTAGCATGTACTTCAGCTGTTTTTATTTAGTACTTGACCACCAGGGGGCAGGAAGAAGAGTTTAAAAATACAGTTCATTAGCAATATGGCGGGAAGCAGTAATGCCTAAAGTAAGTATTTTTTTATTGCATTCATATTAATCTAGAAGCTTTACTGAATATCAGAATATGTAGACTGTGTAGCAAATGTAAATTGTGTACTTTCAACATCGTACGTAATACCATGAGGTTTTGAATGTTGATACGCACATATGTGCGGGCTAGGTTTCCTTACAGCCAATGCATGCAGGAGTGCTGGGTGCTGTCACAAAAATGACTGAAAGAAAAACTCGTACTCTACATGAGAAATGTAATGTATAAGATTTTAATTGTTTAAAATCGTTCCACATTGTAAAATAGAACATTTGATCATGTACATGTGCATATTCACATGTACTGAGTTGAATTTTTTATTTTTTTATTTTTTGCAAGTAGTGAATGAAGTCCTGACACGTACAATTGTGAGGGTTCTGTTTTTCAGCCGATAGTTCTTATTTTGTAAAATAAACTGTGAAAACATGTATTTAAGAGCATTTTAGTAAGTTTTTGTCGTTTAGACACCTCCAGATTTCCTTCAGGTCTGACGACAAGCTGCTGCTGCCAAAAGGGCAGTAATAACAAAACTCCTCCTCAGTTTGTAAAATGTAACGTTTACTTGTGTTTGAACGAAGATTTAATTGTTTTAAATTATTCCCCACTGTAAAATAGAACATTTGATCATGTACATATGTATATTCACATACATTGAGGTAATTTTTCTTTTTTGTAAGTAGTGAAGTAAGTCCTGACACGCACAATTGTGCGGGTGCTTTTCTCTGATGTTAATTTTTATTTTGTAGAATAAACTAAAAATATAAGTATTTAGGACCATTTTAGTCAGTTTTTGACGTTCGAACAAAAATTCACACCGCCAGTTTTCTTTCAGGTCTGAAAGGGATATGCAAACATACCTCACTTCACTTCAGACTTTGGTCCTGGAGATATATCAGAAGAAGGAAGATCTCCATTATAAGATACATATCAGTTTAACATCAAAGTGTGACAGATATCCAAAGGTCTACACTTATCCTGAAGGCTACTGAAGAAATCAAATAAACTACAAAAATAAAAATAGAAGGAAATTTCATACCTTCCGGTGTTCCATGGGATATCCCTTTTGAGTGATCTTGACTGATAAGGAGACACACTATCACTGGATGAATCTTCATCTTGCAATAATCTACAACATAAATATTACAAAGCTATTAATCAGCAATGTGGCCTACAGTAACAAGGTTTCAGGCATTAAAAATTCCACCAGAGTTGCATATACAAGGAGAGGCAGCGAAAAGTTACCGGCATTTAGCCGACGCTGCCACGCAGGTGGATTGGGGGATGTGTTTGTTTTGTTTCCCAGTGGTGGGGATAGGGTGCATAGTCAGGGAGTGCAATAAGCATGGTTACCTGTAAGTGTACAGAATGATGTGGTTTATAAGTGGAGTTCTTGTTGCGTGCATGTTATTAGTGTTACTGAAGTTCCAATCCTACACTTGTCATTGAACATTATTTGTATTAGCTATCAGTATGGTGATGCATAACTCTGGACAACTGATATTTGTAATTCAGACAGAATGGTTTGCAAATTTCTACATCCAAAGGTCTACACTTATCCTGAAGGCTACTAAAGAAAACGTTAAACAAACCACAAAAATAAAAATAGAAGGAAATTTCATACCTTCCGGTGTTCCACGGGATATCTCTTGTGATCTTGACTGATAAGGAGACACACTTCGAATGCACTAGAACAGGCATTCGATGAGTGAATAATTAGTCAAGGACATTGGCTCCATTGGACATTTGATTTAAGTGTCAGCAATTTTTATTTGTAGGAAACATTAAAACAGAAATTGTACAAGAACAAACCATTTACCATAACGAGTAGAAGAGAAAGTGTGAGCTCTTAACCTGTTCCATGTTGGCTAGTATAGGGACTGCGATGAATCGTCCGCTAGGAGCAGCACCGTTGCTATCTGACGGTTGGTATCTGTAGTTGTAATACGGTTATGTTCGGTAGTGTTGTTCTGTGAAAGCAAAAACTTAATTGTCATGCATTACTGTTACGTGAAAGTGAAGAGCGTGTGATTTGGTGGTGGTATTCTTTTATTTAGTGTAAATATAGTGCAGAGTTTATAAAATTTACAAAAATACCTACGGAGAAAGGTAAACACTTCTTCAAACCACCTAAGAATGAGCAGAATTTTCAAAATGGGAAAAGGCGCTTCCCAGAAAGGACAAAAAGCTTTCTGATAAGTGTTATGTGTGCGATTCTCATTTTTCTGATGAATTTATTGTTAAATCAGATTCATTTTTAATACAAGGCGAACAGGTAAAAATTCCTAGAGATAGATGAAAACTGAAAACTGCCGCTGTCCTTCATATATTCCCCAATATGCCACAATATCTCACGAAACAAGTGAACAAACGAAAATCACCCCGTAAAAGACAGCCTCCGAAGACGGAGGAAGTTTCAAGGAACAAATCACACAGGCCTCACCGCAAATTAAATTTTGATGCTTTTTCTGAGAGTGCTAAAAGAAATGAAATAGATTCAGACACAGCTAAAAAGACAATAAGTTCACTTAGAAACAAACTAAAGAGACAGGGGCGTAATATAATGATTAATGACTATCCGTAATAAATTGAAAATAGCTAATGCTAAGATTTTGTTACTAGAGAAACAACTAAGAGATTCCAAATTACAGCCAAATTATTCAAGTGAGCCAAAATTAAGCAGAAAGCAAAAGGTGATTATTGACACCATGCTAAAAATATTGTCAGCTAAGAAATAAGAAATCGATGAAATATGATAATGAATTCCTTTTTGATAATCTCTTGTTTAAAATTAAATCACCTAAGGGCTATAGACACTGTTTAAGGCATGACATACTTCCCGTTCCTTCGGAGGCTCACCTGCGAAAATTAGTTAAAGGTCTTAAGTCCCCTTACGGGGTGAACACCCATGCCATTAGTGCTATTGAGAACTATTTCTGCGATGAGAAGAGTGAAAACAATCGCACGGGAATTCTCATATATGACGAAGTAAAACTGAGAGAAGAGGTTCGGTTAAACACCAACTCATTAAAAATTGATAGATTTGTAAATTCAGGAGAACACACCCAAGAACACGGGAAAAATAAACTCTCAAATCATGCGTTAGCGTTCATGTTTGTGCCCCTATTGCATAATTGGGTTCAACCAGTTGCTGTGTATGCAAGCCGAAATTCCACACCTGGTGATATTTTGTCACGAATTTTAATCCAGGTGGTCTTACAACTGGAGCAAATTGGCGCCAGAATTATAGGTTTCACCTCAGACGGAAGTCAGTCTAATAAAAAGGTGTGGAAATGTTTAGGAATAAATGGAAAAGAAGGGAAGGTCGTGTGCTCTATTTCTAATCCCTTTGATTCTAGTAGTAGACTTTGGGCCTTTTCAGGTGATGTACATATAATTAAGTGCATCAGAAATAATTTTCACGACAAGCAAGTCTATTACAATAATGAAGTTGTGGACTTTAAATTCTATCGACAAGTTTTTGAAACGGATAACTGCCATAAATTTGCAGGTTTGAAAGTTTGCCACAAGCTAACGTCTGCACGTATCGACCCCCACTTCATTTCAGCGCATGAACGCGAGACTTGCTTTTCAGTTATTTAGTAATTCTGTTGCAAATGACATAAAGTTCTTTAGACAGATAAACTCGGAGGGATTTGAAGACAGCGAACCGACAGAAACGTTCACAAGGGAATTAAACATCCTAATAGATGTATTAAATACTTCTACGCCAGCAGGGGCTCTTTATAAATATTCAATAGGTCATCATACCTTAATAAAATGGAGAGATAACTTCAGTGGGAAGAATAATACTTTTGCTTCAGAAAGAACTCTTGAATCCCTAAGAGTAACAATTGAGGGCACCATACAGGTGTCCGAGTATTTATGGAATAATGGATTCCGATATGTGCTCACAGCCAAATTTAATCAAGATCCTCTAGAACGGCACTCTGGTATACTACGCTCATGAAGTTGTGACGACCACCCTTCAACAATAGATGTTCTGAATTTACACATGTTGCAGTCTGTTTATAACCCAACCAAAACTTGCCCTGTCATCGGGTAGTAATTGTGAGCCCAAATTTGAACTGACATTGACATCATTAGTCAATCAAATGATGATGATGATGCTTGTTGTTTAAAAGGGCCTAACATCGAAGGTCATCGGCCCCAGTCAATCAAAGGAGAACACTGGCTAAGAAGACAGAAGAGACAAATAAGGCTGTAGTAGAAAATGCACAAAATAAAATAAGACAAGCACTAGACTTCACTGAGAACATGGATGACCTCTTACCGGGCTGGGAGAATAATTTAGGCGTAATTAACAGTGATAGCCGCAGTCTTGCAAAGGAGTGTTTGATTTAGTATCTAGGAGAATATATAGTACACAATGTGTCCAAGGTCACAAAATGTCATAAATGTGTCAGCCTGCTTCACGGAAAGCCTACAGAAGAAATACTTGCCACAGTCCTCACATTTATTAGGGTCTATTGCAATAAAGACAGCAATGACAGCACTTTCTTCAACCATCCTTCAAGAGCAGTTTATAATGTGTTCGTGCAAGTTGAAAGTGTAGTGGAACAAAAACTCTCCTGTGAACATAGTCTAGGGGGTGATATATTTTACGAGTGTTGAACAGTTTGCACAGTATCACTATTAATTCGAAAGAATTAGGATTCTGCGATGACCATGTCGCAGACATTATCCCTAAACTTGTGTTACATTATACATACCTGCCAACTTTTAGAAACAAAAAATAGGAAGATTTTTTAATTCTTGGATTTCATCACATACCGGTATATTCCACCACAGTTTAGGTGAAAAAAGGTAAAGATAAAAGGCATATATATCTACAGTTACAATGCGAATTGACCATTAAATTTAAAATCTTAAACTACCAAAACATAAAAATAGTTACAAGAAAATGTACCTAATCATTCTCATTAATGACACTTAAAACCAAACCAAACCACATGGCACTACAACCCTTGAAGGGCTTTGGCCTACCAAGCGACAGCTGCTCAGCTCGAAGGCCTGCAGATTACGAGGTGTCGTGTGGTCAGCACGACAAAATCCTCTTGGCCGTTATTCTTGGCTTTCTAGACCGGAGCCGCTATCTCACCATCAGATAGCTCCTCAATTCTAATCACGAAGGCTGAGTGGACCTCGAACCAGCCCTCAGGTCCAGGTAAAAATCTCTGACCTGGCCGGGAATCGAACCCGAGGCCTCCGGGTAAGAGGCATGCCCACTACCCCTACACCACGGGGCCGGCTAATGACACTTGCGTATAATAATATTTACGTCACACAGACACGCGCAACAAAATGCATAATACCGTATTTTCTCGCGTAATTAACACACTTTTTTGACGAAAAATACAGGCGAAAACTTTGGATGCATAAATTATTCAAGGAATTCAGATATTTACAATTCATTCACATTTAAAAGATACATCAAATATAATATAAATACAACTGCTTCAACTCATCGTCATTTGGCGTAAAATTCCGGCGTGAGAATTTTTCTGAAAAGTTAAATAGGGTACATCAGGTAAGTTAGACACGTGGGATTGAAGTACTGACACTGGAAAATATTCTTCCCATTACGAGCTGACAATACGACCTGAACTAAAATAAACATGAACAAACAAAAGTACAATTCATGTAATGTCACAACAATGACATACCGGCAAAAAAAAGAAAAAGAAAAAAAAGAAAACTGTCCAACACGAGAAGTGCCGGGCATCGAAGGAGGGACCCTGCTACATTACCCCAAACCGTTCGCATCCAATCTTGTACGAGTGACGTGTCCATCCACCCTTTTTATTGAATACGAACGTGGATCACTCGCGGACATTTTGCTTTAGACATTGTTTTTCATTTTAGAACAATGTGAGGTGCAAGCTTTCTGACATCAGCTGTTCCAGCAAGCATTGCAGTGCATCGTTGTTTTTTGCTTTCGGTAGCGCGCACGGTAACACTGTATATTCCTTTCTTATCGACCGTTTGACTTCGTGGCATATGAAAACTGATTGCCGTCGGACCTGCGGTTCCTATAAGGGAGATCAAATATTCCTTCACTTTACGCTTCTCAATCATAAAGCGATGAAAATGGTTTAAATCATTCATCATTTTTTGGCATGATGCTGTTCTCCGTCGAAACGGAAATCCATTTCTCTTCATAAAATTAATCAAGCCTCGGCTATGCTTCAAATCCGAGACACTGATTCCATGTGCTGCGGTTACTTCGCATTCTTTAAAATACTGCATTTCGTGAGAAATGGCTTATCCAACGTTGAGTAACAAGATCATATATTTAAGCAGATCCTCCTCTACTTGCGGAAACTTGCCGTTTTTTGGTCCACGAAATGCTTTGCAAGACTTGTTGGCCGCTTGAAGTGCACTTCTGTTACCGCGGTACGCAAGTTTCATTTGGGCATTGAACACTTGCTGCCCGCTGCCCTATTCCCGTATTTTTCGGCGTAACTGATCATCGCGAGTTGGTATGATGCAGTATTACTCGAATACTGTGAACTGAAACAATTTTGAGATCACAGGATGTCCCGTAACCGAAACACTCGTAAAACTAGTGCCGGCTAATAACAGCACGTTCACGTTGCCCTGTATTTGGAATGCCAGCTTTCGCAATAGGAAGCCCGCTACTTGAGCACTGTAGTTAACATCTTTATTTCGAAACGCATCCGGAGCTGCGTGATGGATGTTCGAAGTTGTGGTTACGTCAAATATGTGAACATTTCTTTTTCTCCACTTTGGACCCAAAAACATTGGGATGCGTAAATTATGCAAGGGTGTTCGTTAATTACGCGAGAGAATACGGTAGTTTCTTTATAAGACGGTAAAATGAACGCAAATTTATATGCATCTCTGAACACTTGAGATAATGTTATATTTTTTGGCCATAACGAGAAAATAAAGTACCTGAAACTGTCACCGACACAACCCCCTTAAAAAAATTCAACTCGTTAAAATTATGCACTTAAATACGCGAAACTACCACATACAAAACAATTCAATATGTCCCATACATTATTAACATACGACTTTGGCAGTGGGGGAAAGCATAGAAATGCAAGAAAAAACAAGTGGCCTACAACTCCCACGAAATTACGCATAGAAACGATATTAACAAGCGTCCGAACAATAACAAACTCATTCCTTCATCCCGATTAACTGAGTCGCTAGCACGCGCCAGCCTGTCTTGCTTGCTTGCTTGCTTGCAGGACGATTGCCCCTCCGAATCCCCCGCTGTATAAAGCGGACACGCTGCTGTGGTGAGCGGGAAATATGATACACGAATGCGCCGGACGGAACACTCACGAAATAAAGCAGCAAATAAATACGCTTGAAAATGAGTTTTCATAAATTACACAAGCACGTAAGAATTTATCCTAGCGGAAGAGTATTGGCCGTACTAGAAGTTACATTGGTCAAAAATAGGAAGTAAAAATAAATCGGAAAATCGGAAGACGAGTTAAAAACCGGAAAGTTTCCGGGTAAATCGGAAGGGTTGGCAAATATGATTATATGAAATGTCGATTTTATTTTGTAACAAGACAGATTAAAAATGAACTGAAATCTTCTAAGACCACAAAGTCTACCCGGAGGCTATCTAAACTATCTGAGAACTGACTTCTGGAATGGTAAGCAAAAACATAATATTTTGCATGCAATAATTGTCTTTTATTCGTATGCTGACTTGTAAGCTCAAGCTCAAATACTGCTCGGAGAGCGGCCTAGCGGAGGAACCAATGAACGAGGGGAGTGATCACACTTCTTCCTTCTACTCGCTATGCATGTACTCTAAAAGGTCTGAAGAATGAAATCAGATGACTGATACGTGAAATTTCAGAGGTGGAGTACGGGTGTTTTGGAACCTTTAATGACTGATTGTTTTTTAAAGTGGGACTTTTTACGCTAATGCAATATTTTTATTGAGAATAATGGAGATCATTTTCCAATGGCTACTTTGATGAAAGGTAAGACTATATTAGTTCTCAACTTCATTCATTGTTAACTATTAACTAATAATTTTGGCCTGCTGTAACAAAAGTGAACACCCGCCTACGCTACTACAGCCTACAAATGAGTCTAGCAATGGATTGAGGGAAATCTGTTCCCCTGGCTTCTCCTGCATAGTGTGGTAACTTTTGCCTGCCTCTCCCTGTATATTTCCTACATGTTACTTAATGGTAGTCAAACCTAACAGCACATAAAAAGTTGCAAGAGAGAACAGTATTTAATACCTATTTGTATAATTTCTCATATCTTATCACTGATTTCCTGTCATAAATTCAAATAATCTTTTAACACAATAGGGAAATCTGTCAGGTTTCAGGGAACCCATGCATTCACTTTGTGATGGGTACTAAAATTAGATAGTCCAAATGTTCTCTATACTGAATGAATTTTTGGACCTGGAGATATATCAGAAGAAGGAAGATCTCCATTTTAAGACAAAACTTTAATGGTAATCAATAGCAAAAAATGTACTGAAATAACTTTTTAAAAATGACAAAATTAGGCAAAAATTTTCACCACAAACAGGTGCCTCTATGCATACGTAATATGCAAGAAACAATTCTAAGTACATAACAGAACTGCAGCTGTACACATCACTTCATTGTGGCTTCAGGGCATATGCAAGCATAATGTGCTGGAAACTATTCTAAATATACCACTGCACCAGAGCTTCAGGTAGTATGCATGCGTCAGTTGTAAGGAAACTTTATACGTACAAGAAGTAAATTTTTTTCACACTAGAGAATATTGTAATGTATGTCAGGAAAACCCTATGTTGCGCATCATTTAATACTATCTGAGCTAAAAACAGTTTCCAACTTAATTTTTTTAAATTTTTGAACTAGGATATTATTTTGATGCCATTTTTATTCAGGGCCCGACCGATAACCAGCAGAAAAAATATTTGTACTTTTCTCACCAACACCATTTATACACTACAAGCCAAAAATTTTTAGCACTCTTAAGAAAAACTTGTTATTGGTGTATAGATTACGATACTGTACTTTATACAATAAATTTATCTTTGAGAAAGACTTACAGAATATAAAGTATCAAAGTAACAACTTAATATCCATTAAAAGTAAACAATTCTCAAGAATGTTTATTATCCTCCATGACACTTTTCCCCTTTGAATGCCAAAGTTTTTCAAGGAAGAACATCGAGGAATTTTGTTTTTTTAATCCGTTAATGTTTGAAATGTCCTAGGGGATATTCTGCTTAAACAATTCCTTCAACCTACTCTCTTGCTAATAAAGGGACACACTCACTGTTCTCAATGCCGAGCCTATTGGTCACTGTGAATGTTTTTTCATGCAACAACATGCCACTGACTGGAATGCTGAAATCACGGGTAGTCTGGAACCAGTTCTTCATATTTGCTATACGTCGCATACCTTCTTTTCTTACAGTTTGGTCCACTTTCATTCACCACTTCCATTATTGCGTCTTCATTTTTTCTATTGGGTTCAGCACCAAAACTGTAAGGTTTTTTCAAGTTCAACATGTGTTCCTTGATGATCTTCTACCTACTTGAGTTTTCTAATTTCTTCTCCATAGAAAAACACGTTCATCCCCTTATTGATCTATTTCTGGACAAGCGAAGTGTTGTTCACTTGTAACAGAAACGAGAAAACAGCTTGCTTGGCAATGCAACATAAAACACTTCAGCAGGATAGACCACAACGGGAACAATATAGCGAAGATGCAAGCAACAGATAAACTAAAGCTGAGGGATCACTGGCCAATGCATCGCATGCAGCCTTGTCCTGCACTTGTCTTTGGTACAGTTCGGCTCAGCTTTGGTAGCGATTGCCCACTTGACACGGGCTGTTGGCACTTAAGTGATCAAAGGGTATTTTGTTCAGTCCGTACCCCAAGTGTATTTTGTTGTTTTTTAAATCATCTTCCCTTTATGTTCGTTGGTCTACAAGGTGTAAAAAGCAGAAGAATTCAAAATTTTGATAACTTAAATGTGGGGACTGGACCGGACTGAATTGAGAACACAGGAAAACTGAAAGGACCGAGAATAATGTCATACACTACGGGAATGTAGCAGAGTTATCGTCAGTTACCTGAACACCATTACACAAGATCAATTCTCTCGAAAATAAGTATGTATTTTGCACCCACTCTTCTCGAATCCTAATGTAGTCTGTAGGCATTTATGAGGACACATCAGCAATCCCTTTTCAGAGCAAAATTTTGGCATTTCAGCATATCTTAAAATCACTAGTAGTTGGAGATGTGATTATTATTATTATTATTATTATTATTATTATTATTATTATTATTAACTGTATATATATAAATGAAGTGCTGGTTGTTATCCCTACTGTCAGAATAAGCAATTCACTTGACATACACATCAGAAAAAGAAGAATCAATTCTATTTCTATATAATGGACTAATGTACTTGTTGCTAGCCAGTACTTAATACAATGTTGGGAGGGAGGAGGAAAGGACAATTTTCTTTTTTACTATTTGCTTTACGTCACACACACACACAGATAGGTCTTATGTCGCCAATGGGATAGGAAGGATAGGAATGGGAAGGAGGCGACTGTAGCCTTAATTAAAGTACAGCCCCAGCATTTGCCTGGTATGAAAATGGGAAACCATGGAAAACCATCTTCAGGGCTGCCGACAGTGGGGTTCGAACCCACTATCTCCCGGATGCAAGCTCACAGCTGTGCGTCCTTAACTGCACAGCCAACTTGCCCGGTGGTCACCCAATTAAATCTATCTACTGGCATATTATGCCTCTTTAGCACTATGTTGTAATTTTCTCATAACCACATAAGCTATTGTGATTTCTCTTTCGGGTCCACCAAGCCTTCAGGTTGACCAAATAATCCCACATTTCTGTTATTAAATTAAAAAATTAAAAAAGCAAATTATATACTGCTTTATTGCAGGATTACTATATTTAAGGACTAACCTCTTCTTACAGGATGACAATTTCATCCAGCGCTGAGTCGATGGGGAAAGTGAAGCAAACCACTGACTACTCTGCAAATCTGAAGATGAAACAGGTGAAAAACTGCAATGTCCATCTGCATCTTCATCACTACTTTCTCTACAAGGTGTGCTATAGCGACCTTCTGATGCTGTGCTACGTGGAGTACTACTGACATGAGAGCTGTTCTTTACAGGAGTGACAGCAGGTTCCGAGTCTTGATCTGAAAGCATTAAAAGGAAAATATTAATACAAAAAACACCTATACATAACAGCTTAACAGATACTTGCTGCGAGAGGCTTGAAGTGACCCCCTCCCCAAAAAAATAATCCATGTACTGCCATGATACAAAAATAATACCTACTCCTTCTTTAAACTGAAGATTCTCCTGCAAAGTTCTTATTTACTATAACCTTAGTTTTTGGTAAACTTATTGCCACTATGTCTACTTCATGGTTAGGGGCGTGACTGGGATTGGAAATTAATCTATTATCCTTTATCCCTCTAATAACTGACATGAAAAATATTATATCAACAGAGGCTTCTCTAAAATACTTCCTTGTCCAGGCACTAGCTTCAGCTACATTGCTCTTCTCCATCATTTTGATACTCACATTCTCTCATAATCCTTTTATCATAAGTTCTGAAATATTTCCAACTCTAATATGTTCAACGTTGTTTCTAAAAATGGGAGCTGCCCCCTTACATCTCTGAAAGATTTTCTTCCACTCAAGTTCATATTTCTGATTCTCTCAAAATTATTTATTTCTTGATCCCGTAATTATTATAATTACACAGTGTTCCTCAATATAATGTTCCCTACCAACCTGTCAATCAATTTCTCCATATCAACAGTTTTTCTTCTTTGAGCTATTGATATGCCTTGTCTATGACCCTGCACCACATGTGTACCTATTCCTTTAAACATTGTTGCTCCAAACATACCCTCGTCTTTTGTAGTTACGCGTGTCAATATGCCACCCATTCTACTTTAATACCCTGGACCACCTTATAGACCATTCACTGAAAATTCCTTAGTCTGTAACTATTCTGAAGGCTCTCTACCCTCACTGACCAGCAAACAGACTTCCATGTTATGTACTTTGAGCCTAGCAATGTCAGCAGCAAATAAAATTATAGTATGATTGTTGACAAGAGCCTCCATGGCTCAGGCGGCAGCGCGCCAGCCTTTCCCCGCTGGGTTCTGTGGTTCAAAACCCGGTCACTCCCTGCGAGATTTGTGCTGGACAAAGCGTAGGCGGGACAGGTTTTTCTCTGGGTATTCCAGTTTCCCTGTCATATTACATTCCAGCAAAGCTCTCCCACATCATTTAAATTCATATGTCATTCATTAATCATTGCCCCAGAGGAGTGCGACAGGCTAGTGGCAGCCGGCACAATTCCTATCCTCGCCGCTAGATGGGGGCTTCATTCATTCCATTCCTGACCTTGGAAACAGGAAACAGGCTGTGGGTTTTCATATTTATTTATTTATTTTTGTCTTTATTAAGTGGCGAAGTTAGGGCTCTTGGCCCTCTCTTACACTTAACCACATACAATATTTTGATTTTTATAGTATTGATTTAAAAATCATTGTAATCAATTACAGTTATTGAGATAAGTAAGTCAGATAAGGAATAAAAATAATACAGTTAATTAAGATTACTATTGATGAAAAATTATAGGATAAGTAGAGAGTGGATAATAAGAAACAGATATCAACTTAATACCTAAAGAATATATCTACTAACTAGCTTAAAGGAGAAATTATTCAAATACAAGGCTAAAATAAATTAACTGAATATTACAATCAGAGTATACTAAAATCGATGCTACTATGTAATCTATTTCTAGGAACAGTATATGGCCTAAAATAAGAGTGAGAACGTAAATGGGATAGCTTAAGATACTTAAATCTAGTACGTATTTTTTCGTTTCATTCACATGTCATTCACTCTTACATTCATTCGAGTCAACTGTATGTACTTGGAGGAATTTACGGTAGGCTGTTTTAAATGTCCTAGCCGAGCAAGATTTTTTAATACCTCCTGGGATCGTATTCCATAACCTCGAAGCAGAGACTAGGAATGAATGGCTGTACGTATTTGTTCAATGCGGTGCTATTTCAAGTAGTGATCCGGAACAAGTGTTAATTTCGTGGAATGAAGAAGACTAAAATTGGACGATAGATAGGTGGGGCTGTTTGAAGAAAGCAACTGATAGATGAGGGTCATTTGGTGGGTTTTCCTACAGTCATTTAAACGTAACCATCCCAACTTTTTGTAGTAGGGTGTTATATCAGCATCATGTCGGAGCTGGAAGGCATATCGAATACAAGAGTTCTGAACATGTAGTTTAGTTTTGCTGCTTGTTCACAGGTCAGGTCAATCAATATACAGTCACAGTAGTCAAAGATTGGAAACAGAAGTGTTTGTATGAGTTTTAATTTAAGTCCAGTGGGAGAACATTTTTATGATGCTTCAAAGGATAAAGGGAGGCATATACTTTTCTGCACACATTAGTTATATGCTTATTCTAGGTCAGAGTCTCATTTATGGTGACCCCAAGGTTTGTAACTATCTTGGAGTATGGCACTTCAGTATCATCAATGGTAACTGGAGGAGGATTGTGATTATTATTTACAGGACATAGTGATTATTTTGTGTCCAATTATTATGCTTTGGGTCTTTCGTGGGTTGATGAGTAAGGCGTTGTTTCTGGCATACGTTGTGAGTTGTCATAGGTCTGTATTCATATGTTGGATCGCTTTGCATGTACTACCTCTACTAGTACGGTAATATACCTGTAAGTCAACAGCATACAGATGGTATTTACAGTGGACAAGTGGGGATGAAATATCAATGATATGCAGGCTGAATAGTAAAGGTCCCAGCACAGATCCTTGAGGCACACCAGATAACCTGATAGCCCATTTGGACGTAATATCGTTTACTGAGAGACACTGACGACGATTTGTGAGGTAGGATACAAAGAAATTTAGCACACTCCGGTCGACGCCAAGGGAGCGCAATTTTGAAAGGGGGAGTTGTATGCTGACTGCATCAAATGCACTGCTAAAATCAAGGAGCGTGAGTACCGTCACCTGTCGTTTATCCATAGCAAGCCTGATATCATCTGTTACCCTAAGAAGTGCTGTCATCGTACTGTGGCCCTTCCTGAAGCCAGATTGCAACGGGTCTAGTAGTGAATGATTTGTGAGATATTCAGTTAGTTGCTTGTTTATTAGTCATTTAAGGGCTTTCACAAGCGGAGGAAGTATAGATATTGGGCAGTAATCTGATGCATAGTTTGGTGTGGTGTACTTTAATACTGGAATCACTACAGCATCCTTCCAAATGGCTGGAAAAGTTGGTGAATTTATACAGTAATTGAAGATATGAGTAATGATCGGTAATACTGCACCGATGATATTTTTTATGAAGCCTATTGGAATATGATCTGCTCCTTTCGCTTCTTGAGATTTAATGGAATTTAAGACTCGTTTTACTTCATTTATACTAACAGTTCGTGATGAGAATTTTGGTTCAATATTCACATAATTGCCATCTTCGTGTGACGGGATTCCGGATTGGGGTAGAGTTCCTTTCATTTGTTTACCAGTGAAATGAGAGTTGTGTGTGTCGAGTGATATTGTTGGAATATGAGGTTCTTTAATTTTTCCAATTCCTATTGAACGTAACTGATTCCACGCATTAACTCTATTGAGATTTTTGGTTTGATTTCTGATATATTTAAATTTACTGTTTCTAGTTAATTGTTTCATTTTGTTCCGTAAAAGACAGTATTGTTCGAAATCCATTTGCTCTTTTGTTGCTCTATACCAGCGAAACGAAGGATCACGACGGGCCATTGTTGCTTTTATCTCAGTGTTTAACCACGGAGCAGGAGAGCAAGTAACACTTGCCTGCAGAACGGGAGCATGCTTGTCATAGAGTCCTGGCAATAAGGAGCTAAATCGATGTACTTATAAGTTCACGTTGTGCAACTGTCGTATGTCGTCCCAAGGCAAATTGTATGCGTCATGTTCTAGTTAAGTTTATATTTTTCATGCCTCTGTAGTTTATATACTTAGCTTTACACTTCGGCACCCGCAGTGAGTAGCACAGATAAATAAGATTGTGTGTAGGGATACCAGGGACAGCGATTTGTCCATGCTTGACAGCCTCATGGGGATTATTTGTCACTAAGTAGTCAATTAGAGTGTGGGTTGAGCTGTTACGTGTGTCTACGTGATTAGTTGCATCTAATGGTAAGAGGGTCATGTCCATTGAAATAAACAGTCTGCGGATTTGTTCCGAGTCACTATTCTGGATCAGGAGATTTATGTTAAAATCACAGAGGATTATGATGTGTTCGTAACCTGGTATAAGTTTCAGCAGATCCACTTCAAGTGCGTCTAAATTTCTTACCAGGGGTGGCTTATAGACGACTATTAACACTTTCTGGTGGTTGACAATCGCCTCAAGAAACATATATTCAGTATGCGGAGGAAAAATTTACCTCCAAGCCAGTTAGAATTCCTGCCGCCTGTGTAGTGAACTGAGATTTTCTGACTCACCGGATACTCCTAGGAAACAGGTTAGTAAAAGGGCATCGTTTTTGCCCTGGGACTCTCCACTATTCGACACGCCCACCCGGCCGAAATAAGACGAAGTGTGTTCACGGATCACGGCTGTCTGCTGCCTGGTCACTCCAGCTCTGGAACTTTGGACTGTTAGATCGGCAGTGTAGCACTGTTCGTTAAAAGTGAGAAAATGTGTGGGTTTTCATTTGAGCGAGTATTTCATATGAAAGCATTGCCTTTAATCGCGCCATTCCTACTGACGTCATTGTAATGACCTATGTTCATTTCAGTTGGGAAAATCACTAAGACGGTATTTCTGAGGATGTAAAAAGGCAGGTGGAAAGTGGGTGTCTGCCATTATAATGAAAACTGCCCAAACTGACTGTGACTGATGGTAGGCAAGGGGGCCTACCATTACAATGAAAATTTCCTAACCCAGTCTTCATATGAGAAAAGACTTCCCCGTCACGTTTCTAGGGTAACATTAAGTACTATGCAATTTATCACAACGTGTACACTACCTACCTGAGAATTCTGTATACAATGTAGAATTCTGTAGCGAAGCACGGGTACATCAGCTAGTGCCTGTATAAAGTAAACCCGTCTATTTGTACAAGCGCGGAACTGATACTGTTAGTCAACCAACTTTCACACAGACCAATTAAATGCATATTCGTATCAGTAATTATAGAACGGACTTCATCAAAGTGACTTAAAAGTGATAAACAGTTAATGTGGCAACATTGCATGGTTCTAGGAAATTGAGACAAGGCACGTTTCCATAGGATTCCTGTGGGCTCAGGTTGGGGTAGAGGAGCTGCTGGTGAATGTGAAAGAGAGCTGACACTGTCTTGGAATATGTCCGGGTCAATGACCTGCAGGAATTCGTCATCTGCTACAAGCACAAGCTCATTAGTCTTAGCCATTATCATGCATAACTAAACGAACACTTGCAGAGAATTTCCCAGGTACATTCGCTGACTCAATTCACACTCAGGCACACACACAAATATACACACATGAAAACTACTGAACATTTTAAGACTTAAACCTTAATTCACTGATATAGTGGGTTCTAACCCCACTGTTGGCAGCCCTGAAGATGGTTTTCCGTGGTTTCCCATTTTCGCACCAGGCAAATGCTGGGGCTGTACCTTAAGGCCTCGGCTGCTTCCTTCCCAGTCCTAGCCCTTTCCTGTCCCATCGTCGCCATTAGACCTATTTGTGTCGGTGCGACATAAAACAAATAGAAAAAAAAAATTCACTGATACACCTGATGAGGTTAGAGCTCTTTTCAAGTCACCTACAGTACTAATATATTCTTTCCTTCCATTATTTAGTAGCATTACTATGTGTCCTTTGACTGTTCATACCCGCTCATGCCCTAGGATATCCCTAGCTCTGTTTAGAATCTGTTTCCGGATACTCGTCAGCGATTCAGTTATTAAAAATTTAGATCCATTGAGAAGTTTTTTAACTCTCCAAACCCAGTTACGATCTTGAAACTTAAGGAATTTCACGATGATCGGTCGTCTTCCCGTCACTACGGCTTCAGCTGCTGAACGTTTCCGCTCACCAAGCCTGTGGCAGCGGTCAATGCCTCCTAGTGAGATGTCCAATTGTAGCTTATCCCTGATGAAGTCCGTAACTTTTCTGTACATGTCTTCATCAGGTTCCTCGGCAATACCATGCAGTAGGAGGCAGTTAATACGGCTATACTGAGCCAAATCGTCTATCATTTCTTCATGACGAGTTAGAGTCTCGTCCATCGTGGATATCTTAGTCCTTAGTTCAGCAATTTCAGTGGTAACTTGGTCCTTGAAAGTTTCAAAGTCGGCAGCCAGGCTCAGTATTTCTTGTCATGGGTTGGCAGTAGTGGCGCTAGCACTGGTGGTCGCTGCTGCTAGGCGAGCTTGGAAGTCACTCAGTTAAAAAATGAAATGGCGTATGGCTTTTAGTGCCAGGAGTGTCCGAGAACAAGTTTGGCTCGCCAGATGCAGGTCTAATAATATGCTTACAATATTGTGATTGGTTACATGTAATAAGATGCAGGTCTTTCGATTTGACGCCCGTAGGCGACCTGCTTGTCGTGATGAGGATGAATGATGATGAAGACGACACATACACCCAGCCCCCGTGCCAGCGAAATGAACCAATTATGGTTAAAATTCCTGACCCTGCCAGAAATCAAACCCGGGACCCCAGTGACCGAAAGCCAGCACGCTAACCATTTAGCCATGGAGCCGGACAGTCACTCAGTTGACTTTCAAAAAGACAGTTATTCTTTGATTAACTTCTTTAAGTGTCATGTTTTAGTGATACATATATTTTGACTAGAACACTACACAGATATTTTCAGTGACAAGAGTTTGCACGTAGATGGGGTTGTTCTTGCTGTTTTCGTAGGATATAACAGAGAGCACTTAACACTCACACTGCACCGGCTGCCATATTATAGCCAAAAGAGTAATTTCTATTCATATACTTCAAAATAATATTTTTGATTTCAAATTCATTTATGATATAGAGTAATTACCTAAAATAGGATCAACAATAATAGCAATAACATCAACTTGAAATGAGTTAGAAAATAGCCTTCTTACCTGTTTTACATATGAATTTCATTTCTAGAAGTGTTTCTAAATCTGAGCTCTTAATATTCATGCAACTAGTTT
This sequence comes from Anabrus simplex, assembly GCF_040414725.1. Lineage (NCBI taxonomy): Eukaryota > Metazoa > Arthropoda > Insecta > Orthoptera > Tettigoniidae > Anabrus > Anabrus simplex. The sequence continues at coordinate 681,962,813 of NC_090266.1, forward strand.
TCCTTTCTCCACAAGTTTCTCTTATTTTCCAACAACCACACAACTTTGATCATCTTTATACTTAACTTGAAGCTGTTTCTCCTTACCAGCTGTTATTCCTTTTTGCCCTCCTCACTTATCTTTTGCATTCTTGTTCTTCTGCCATTCACCAATCCAGTTTTCTGAGTTATCCACTGATTTAGACTTGATCCTCCTAACTTTTCAACAGCAGACCTACTCATCTCATTCAAGCCTATCCAGCCTGCACTGAATTTCTTTCACCCTTTTCATTTAGTCCAAGTGCAACATGTTCCTTGAAGCATTTCTTCACATCCTTTTCCTTCAACATATCTACACCCCATCTCTTTGAATTTCTTAAACTGCAAATGGCATTTCATGATCCAAGTTGTCCAGGTCTGCTTCCAGTAAGATAATGCAATCCAACACCCAGTTTCTAAATCTCTGCCTAACCACTATGCAGACTACTTGATATTTTCCAGCATCACTAGGTTTTGGTCACGTTGGTTTTTGAACCAACTTTTAGCAACAATCACCCCAGAATTCTACTAGCTAACATCCTCTTCCATTCCTTTGCCTCAGTATGTATTCCCTGGTTATATTACTTTTCTTCCTTAGTGTACAACTGCATTCCAGTCTCCTATCACAACAAGGTTTTCATCTCTTTTTACATTTTGCACTAAATCTCCTATATGTTTGTATGTTCTTTCTATTTCATCATCATCAGCCCGTTTGGTGGCAATGACCGTTAAGGTGTCAAGTCTCCACAGTGCGACACTGTGGTTAGCTGGTTTGAGTCCCGCTGGTCGAAATAATTTTCACCACCAGAATATTGGCCGACACAGTAGGTAGGAGAGGGTATTGTATACAATGTTTAATCATTAGATTGCGTGCCTAAGGCCTGGATTAAATTCCAAACCTCTCTGCAGTGTTCATATGGAGTTAGGGCATATTATGCTGATATTGGTGATTCATCCATCAGATGGGGATGTAAAGCTATGAACAGACCCCTTGGTGTTATTCAACAGGAGTAGGCCATGTGCTGACACTGGATTTTACCCTAACCCTACCTCGTGATCATCATCTCGCACACAGATGTGCAGGTCACTCACGGCAGTCAAATAGAAAGAACTGCACCCAGAGAGCCTAACATGACCTCGGACACTCCTGCCACTAAAAGCCATTTGATAAATAATTATCTGCTGAATTTTCGTGAGAGACATTGGCTTAAAGTCTATCTTGAGAACAACAATGTTCATAAAGCTGGCCATAGTATTGCACCTTTCCTGTTGCTCTATTTTCCTATTCATTATTAAATCAAGTCCTGCATTTCCCTCACTTGCTTATGTGTTGATACTTCTGTGGTCATGTTGCAAAAAATCCTGCACATCATGTCAACTTACTTCACCAATACCACCAACATCTAATTTTCCATTTTCCTTTTTAGGTTCTCTAATCATTCAGTAAAATCCCATGCATCAACTCACAAAATGCCAGTAAGCAACTACCCGATGATCACCCTCTTGGTAGTTCCTACGAAGAGAACCAAAATAGGGACTATCTTACCTCCAGAATATTTTATCAGGGAGGAAGCTACCATCAGTATATCATTCAAATCACACAGACCACAATAAAAAATCTATTGTGTACCTAACATAGCGGTGCTACTTGCAAGTAAAGGCGTTCCCTACATGATGGTACTGATTACAGGTAGTCTCATGGTCCTAATTCAATTATCCCTTGGTTGTCCCTTTTAGTCACCTCTTATGATAGGCAGGGGATACCGTGGGTGTATTCTTCCTCATCGGGAGTTATGATGATGCTTGTTGTTTAAAGGGGCCTAATATCTAGGTCATTAGCCTCTAATGGTATAAAATGAGACAAAATGTAATGACAATTTAAAAGTCCAAAATCAGCCACTAACCGGAATTCAAAACATGATTACGAAGAATGAATGGATGAACAAGAATTTTAAACAATCAGTGGATCCAATCCGCAATGCCTCACATTCCCAGAAACTAGCGCAAAACAATAGTATTTCTAACCAAGGAACTGCTTCTAAAGCACAATTCTGAATCGAGGATGCTTGTTGTCTAATGGGGTCCAAAATCCAGGTCATCGGCCCCTCATAATGGTACTTATCGCTAGTAAAGAAGAACCAGAGTATTTGTCATGTTGCGGTACTAATCAAAAGTAGCGTAGACTGACGGTGTTTCACACATAGTGGTACTACTCACAGGTAACGTAATACGCACATGTAATGCAGACCTATGGTGTTTCTCACACTGCGGAACCACTTACAAGCAACGCAAACCTACGGTGTTCATCACATAGGTGTACTAATCACAGGGACTCGTACTATCCTGTGATGTTCCTCACATAGTGGGTACTAATCATAGGTAACGCAGACCCACGGTGTCGCTCATATAGTGGTACTAATCACAGGCAACACCCAGACCCATGGTGCTTCTCACATAATGGTACTAATTACAGGCAAAGTAAGCCCATGGCGTTCCGGAAGTAGTGATACTTATAATGGGTACTGTAAAACCCATCCTGATTCACACACATTTGCTACAAATCACAAACCTATTGTGTACCTAACATAGTGGTACTACTTGCAAGGAAAGGCATTCCCTCGTGATAGTACCGATTACAGGTAGTCTCATGGCCCTAATCAATCATCTATTCGGGAGATAGTAGGTTCGAACCCCACTGTCGGCAGCCCTGAAAATGGTTTTCCGTGGTTTCCCATTTTCACACCAGGCAAATGCTGGGGCTGTACCTTAATTAAGGCCACGGCCGCTTCCTTCCCACTCCTAGCCCTTTCCTGTCCCATCGTCGCCACAAGACCTATCTGTGTCGGTGCGACGTAAAGAAAAAAATTCAATCTTCCCTTGGTCGCCCCTTTTAGTCACCTCTTATGACATGCAAGGGATACCGTGGGTGTATTCTTCGTCTGCGCCGGGCTGAGTGGCTCAGACGGTTAAGGCGCTGGCCTTCTAGCCCCAACTTGGCAGGTTCGATCCTGGCTCAGTCCGGTGGTATTTGAAGGTGCTCAAATACGACAGCCTCGTGTCGGTAGATTTACTGGCACGTAAAAGAACTCCTGCGGGACTAAATTCCGGCACCTCGGCGTCTCCGAAGACCGTAAAAGTAGTTAGTGGGACGTAAAGCAAATAGCATTATTATTTATTATCTTCGTCTGCGTCCCCCACCCACAGGAGATCATCAGAAGTTTTGTCTGTAGATCCTCGTTGTTCCTCTGAGCACCAGTATCAAGATACAGTACTAATCCATGAGAACAGTTTTATGATATTATCAACAAAAATAGTCCACCTTTACAAAACTCAATAAATTTAATCTTTGAAACAAAGTTAAAGGAACATGTTTCGTCCCTCTTGGGGATATCTTCAGCCCTACAAAGAACAACAGTTAAATGGTAGAGATACGTCACAGTAAACAAAAGATTAAAGAACAAATTATAGGCCCATCAGACACTGTTACTCCCATGGTAGTTAATTTGACCAAGGTACAATTTACGGAAGGAGAAAATGAGCTACTTAAAAGGGGTCCAAAACACAATTGGCCAAATAAAGATAGAGAAATAGACATCATTAACACTGTAGCAGAAGCAAACATCTCAAAAATCCCATGCAATGTACAAGACGAAGTAAGATTGGAGTTAAAGAAGAAATTGCCCAGATAATTAAAGAGATTTATACCAATTTTGATCCCAAACAACAGAAAACAATAAAAAAACATGAAATCGAAAATTGAAGATAATATTATAGCGACCAGAGCTGACAAAGGGGGGTCAATCATTTTGATGGATAGAAGTCCGCTATAGGGAGAATCCATAAAATCGAAAAATTTACTCGCTATAACGGATTGTCATTATATCCGATTTTTGTATAAAAGTCGGAAAAACCCCCATGCACATTAAAATCGGTATGAAACGGCAATCATTTTGTTCAAAACTTGCGTTTCCGCAGATGATATCCACACTATGGCTTACTTGTTTGTTATTTTTCATAATCCGATACTGCGTGAAAGTGTATGTTTAATTTCATTGTGAAAATAATATAGTACCGTATTTCTCCGAATCTAAGATGAACCCCACTTTTTCCTACAAAAAATTTAAATCAGGCTCAAGAAGAACTTTGTAAAATCATATGAATGCCTTGTTGTACAGTAGGCCTACGCATTTTTAGACGCTGAACATTGACTTTCGTCATGCCGTATTATTTTTTTTTTTTGGCTGCTGCTCAAATATTCTTTATTTCCGCGAGTTTAAGGACCATTAACTTAACATTGGCATCATAATACCGAAGAGAACCCGTTGAAAATTTTCCGGCAATACCTATTCCATGCGTCTCTACAATACAACGATCCATCAGGAAATTATTCTTGCTGTCTAGAAAACTGGTAGGTACTTTAACGCAGCGTCAGATATAACCGGCTGCCGATACACGCACCACTCGCTTGCCGCCTAGCGATGTATAGGCCTAATCGCGAACGTTGAAAGTCAACGAACGAGTTTATTGCGCCACGGTATTGCCATTCCGCCCTTGCGTTTTTCGTGCACATGCCTCACAATTTCATCTTCGACTTCTTTAAAGTGTCCTTGTTGCAGACCACTGAATGCATTTTTTTATACAGTACGCATTTTTTTTAGCTCTTTGTCTTCACGCTAACGCCAAATATTGGCTTTATTTAGGCCTATGCCGTATTTTCTTGCGGCTGCACCTTTATTCATAATCTATAATCTTCATTTCCGTATTGACAATTGCACAATTAAAAATAGGAGAGGAATTTCCACTAATCAATACTTATTTATTGTATATATTAAACTACAGGACCGGTTTCGACCTCATATTCAAGGTCATCTTCAGCTGAACCATACATACATATTTATATAATGAAGCTTTGATTAAGATTGTGGTGTTGAAGGAATGCCATATGATGATGTACATTTAGTCACATACAAACGGGGTACGTCTTAGCGTGAACTGGCGTATATGTCATTCTGTACAATATTGCAACTGTATGTCTAAAATGTTGAAGGTCTTAAAACTAGTGTATAAAACACGTCTTTTCCTAAACTAACTAATATATATGTACAAGATAAAAACAATATATAAACACTTCATGCATATGAACATTCGTTCTTGCTTGGTGGTCAATACATCGACTAACTTCCGTATTTAAGTCTTATTCACAGTTGTACACTTCAGCTGCTATTCTAGGAGTTTGTAAAATTGCATGGATAAAAGTTTTGTCTTCCAGTGCGTATGTGAGATAAAACACTTTCAATTTTAAAAGAGGTGCCAAATGTATGGATGAAATTCAAGTAAAATTTGTTCAGCTCTGCTGTGTGTGTTGCCCTTTTATTAGAACCAATTCATGTTGTCTTTTTGGCGTCCGTAAATTTGGATGACATTGGTTTCAAAGTAGTGGCTCCTTTCCCATTTGTAGCTGTGCAATGATTTTATGTTTATCTGTGGAAGATAAGATTGAGTTATAAGTGATATTGTGTGGAGGAATGTCTAAGGGTTATGTGTGTGAATTGGAATATGTATTTACTGTTGTTGGTGTAGCTGAGTTGTGTTTGACATGCGAGCTTGTAATGTACTACTTCGTGTTCTTCTTGGGCTTATACTAGCTGCTGTGAGGGGAGGGGAAGGAGGGGTAGGGAGAGTTGTTGTTGTTGTTGTTGTTGTGGGGGTAGGGATGGAGCTGGGTGTGTTGTTTGGTGTTTTTCTGTTGCGTGTTGCATTCTGTTTATCTATTAACTTAAGGTAAGGGTTTTTTTAGGGCGGGGATAACCGTATTGAAGATGATGTTAGTTTTTTCTGTGATTTCATTTATGTTGTAATTTGGATTGGTGTACTGATCTAGAGTGATGTAAAATTCTTCTGTTATGTTGAGCAGGGGGCCTTTGGGGTTTATGTTTAGGATTTGCATATCGTTATCGATGTTTGTAAAACTGTGTTTATAGTCTGCGACATGTTGTCCTATTGAGGAAAAATGATTGTGTTTCACTGCATTTATGTGTTCGTTATATCGGGTTAGGAAGTTTCTACCGGTACGTCCGATATAGCTGGTCTCGCAGTTATTACATTTGATACGGTATACCCCTGAGTGGTTGTATTTGTTGTTGCTGTTGATTGTCCTGACATTGTGTATGATGTTGGTACTATTGTGTGTAGTTCTGAATGCTATTCTTAGGTTATGTTTTTTAAAAATGTTAGTTATGGGGTATATGTGTACATTATTGAAAGTGAATAGTGCATAGTCTTTCTTGGGGTCGTTTACTTTTGTTAGTTTGGTTTTGGGTTGGGATTTTATTTTGTGAATGATTTTGTTAACCATTTCTTTCTTGAATCCATTGTTTTTAGCTATGTCATGAATTAATTGTAATTCTTTGTTTAGATCTTCTTTTGTTAACGGTATATTGAATGCTCTGTGTATCATGCTATAGTAGGCTGCTCTTTTGTGTATGTTGGGGTGAACGGAATCCATTTTAATTGTGTTTGAGGTATGCGTGGGTTTTCTGTATATTCTGTAAGAGAGGTGGTCATCATGTCTAGTTGTCGTTATGTCCAAGTAGTTCAGTTTGTGATTGTTTTCGGATTCCATGGTGAATTTTATATGGGAATCTATTGTATTGAGTTTATCTAATATATCAGTTTCATTTGTGGACCTATTGTCGAGGATGAAAAAGATATCATCAACAAATCTACACCAAAAAAATATATGGTCTATTTTGTTGATGAATGTGTGCTCTAAATAGTCTATGTAAATTTCAGCAATTATACCAGAAGCGGGAGATCCCATTGGTAAACCCTGTTGCTGATAGATAGTATCATGGAATTTAAAGTAGTTGTTACTAATGGCAAAATTAATTTAATGAACTCTTCTATTTCCAAAGTGCTTAGATTGCTATAACTTTTTAGGTTAGATTCAATGATTTCTATTGTTCGTTTTGTGGGAATGTTCGGGTACATGTTTATTATGTCAAATGATGCGAGTTTGTGATATGGTTCAATCTTTAATCCTTTTGTCCTATTACAAAATTCTATTGAGTTCCGTACTGTTTTATTAGCTAAGAATACGTAGTGCTTTTTGAGAAATCGTTGAATAAATTGCGAAAGTTTATAGGTTGGGCTTGCTCTGTAGTTAATAATAGGTCTCATTGGAATATGTTCTTTGTGTATTTTGGGATAAGCTTTAGCAGTAGGTATTTGAGGATTCATTACTATAAGTTTAGAGGATTCTACTTCTGTTAAAAGAAAGTGTGTATTTTTTAATAAGGTTTTGAGGTTCCTTTGTATGTTATTGGTCGGGTCCTCCACACAATATCACTTATAACTCAATCTTATCTTCCACAGATAAACATAACATCATTGCACAGCTACAAATGGGAAAGGAGCCACTACTTTGAAACCAATGTCATCCAAATTTACGGACGCCAAAAAGACAACATGAATTGGTTCTAATAAAAGGGCAACACACACAGCAGAGCTGAACATATTTTACTTGAATTTCATCCATACATTTGGGACCTTTTTTATAATTGAAAGTGTTTTATCTCACATACGCACAGGAAGACAAAACTTTTATCCATGCAATTTTACAAACTCCAAGAATAGCAGCTGAAGTGTACAACTGTGAATAAGACTTAAATACGGAAGTTAGTCGATGTATTGACCACCAAGCAAGAACGAATGTTCATATGCATGAAGTGTTTATATATTGTTTTTATCTTGTACATATATAAGTTAGTTTAGGAAAAGACGTGTTTTATACACTAGTTTTAAGACCTTCAACATTTTAGACATACAGTTGCAATATTGTACAGAATGACATATACGCCAGTTCACGCTAAGACGTACCCCATTTGTATGTGACTAAATGTACATCATCATATGGCATTCCTTCAACACCACAATCTTAATCAAAGCTTCATTATATAAATATGTATGTATGGTTCAGCTGAAGATGACCTTGAATATGAGGTCGAAACCGGTCCTGTAGTTTAATATATACAATAAATAAGTATTGATTGGTGGAAATTCCTCTCCTATTTTTAATTGCACATTTATTCTACATTTCCGAGTGTTTAATAACCATTAACTTAAAATTGGCATCGTAATATCGTCTAGCACCCGTTGAAAATTTCCTGGCTGTACCCTTTCCACGTATCTTTACAATACGAGTATCCACCACAAAAATATTCCTGCTGTCTATAAAACTTAATTTTACTAAGCATCATGTACAATAGACGCTTTATAACTCTGCCACTGAGTAACCATGGCTTTTCTTAGAATTCGAAGGGTCGCATCTTTTGATGCCATTCTGCAGATCTGAGAAACACACAGGCACTGTACAACCGGTTGTCGAAGCGAAGCGAAAACAAGTGATTTCACTCCCTCTCCTCAGACGAGGAGGGGCGGGCCATCAGCTCAACTAAGGAGCTCTTCGGCCGTGTAAAGGGAAGAATTGACAGAAAAGAGAAAATGTAGGGGGGGTGTGTTGTACACACCAGAGGGGGAAAAGAGTGAATGTATCTGGCGTAAGGGCACCGTCACAACAAGCCTGAACCCAGGGCGAAGCCCGCAAAGCACCCCGCGCAGGCAAACCCCCACGGACTGCAGGGAAAGAGGGGACAAGTGACTTTATTATTTATTTATTATTTATTTACAGATATGTACATAATCGTACTGCATATACGGTGTGGGGAGAAACTGGGTGTAAGGTGGAGTGTAGTATTGTGAGAGAAGGTAGGAAAGGTAGGCGGTAATGTTGGTAAGGGAAGTGGCAAGAAGACGGAGGAGATCTAGGGTCGGGAGTGGCGGTAGGAAGAAGTTAGGTTGTAGAGCTGGTAAGGGGACCGCTTACGGTGGGGGCGTGGGTGGCGGGGCGGACTATGAGAAGAGGTAAGAGGAGGGGAACGAGCAGGGCGGGGTGGGGAGCGAGAAGGCTCCACTCTATATGTTCGCCCGCGAAATCGGACGCTGGTGGTGATGAGATGGTCGACGTTGGCTGCAGAGGAGACTTGGAGACGAACCATGAAGGTCGGGCCGCTGGAGTTAAAGATGCGGAGCACTCGATGGGCAGGAACGCCGGCGGAGGTCAGTTCAGCCAGGATGTCTTGCTCGGTGAAAGCAGGGTCCAGGCCACGGATGACACAGCTCGGTGACGAAGGCCGGTTGTGAGCTGGTACGGAGGAGTCTTCAGTGTTGGGGGAGAGTGGCGGTGCTGCAACGGTGGCATCTGTGAAGTGAGCAGGGGGCGGCTGTGAATGAGCAGGTAGGGAGATAACTGGTGCAGACATGATAGAAGAGGTGTGACTGGACCAACGAGCTAGAATAACATAGAGAGGCGGAAGCGCTGCCTGGGTGAACCTAATAGAACGAACGCCCGCCATGTTTCCTGTTGTCATACAAGCAAGGGGGCATGGCCTTTAAATGACGAAAAGTGTAGAAAATGCGCATTTTAGAATCGCTGGGGGAGAATTAAAGTCCGTTGCCGAAAGCTTGAAGCATGAAAGCGAATACCGCCACTTCATCATATTGCGGCACGAGGCCAACATCACGATCAGTTGATTGTAGGGTAGTTCGAAATCATCGCACAGTGACATACGGATAGGCCTCGAAATCGGAACAAGAGCGTTACCCTGCTTGGCTGTTGTGGTTAAGCGTAAATTAGAATTAAAACGATGGACATAAATATTTATGACAGGAAACCTTAAAATCATAGGGACCTATAATAGGTTACAACCTCATTCTGTTAATATTTTTAAAATTATTGCATCCTCATGAGTACTGTGTTCCTTTCTTAATCTGTTTACCCTCCCGGGTTGGTTTTTCCCACGTATTCAGCGACGGATCCCACCTCTACCACCTTAAGGACAGTATTCTGGAGCGTGAGACATTGGGTCGGAGGATACAACTGTGAGGGAGGGCTGCACCTGCTATGCTGAACAGGGGCCTTCTGGGGGGGGAGAAGGAAGCGCCCGTGGCCTTAAGTTAGGTACCATCCCGGCATTTGCCTGGAGGAGAAGTGGGAAACCACGGAAAATCACTTCGAAGATGGCTGAGGTGGGAGTCGAACCCACTTCTACTCAGTTGACCTCCCCAGGCTGATAGCATCCCGTTACAGCCCTCGTGCCCCTTTTCAAATTAGGTGGCGGAGCTGGGAATCGAATCTGGGCTTCCAGGGGTGGCAGCTGCTCACGCTAACCAGTGCACCACAGAGGCGGCCCATGAATACTTTACCACAATAATCGTTTAGTGTAATTATTTATTATTACTAGCTTGAAAGTTGTCCATTATGAAGTGTGGAGTAGTTTTAAAAACCAAGGCAACAGACATCTACAATAAAGGCTGTATACATTTCAAAAATAGCAGTAAAATGCTGTATTTATCATGCTTGGTGTACGTTTCAACAAAATAAGTCATTTTTTGTGGTTACGTTTTCTTGGTGGTGGGCGTTCCATTTCCTTTATTTGTAAATGTGAATGAAAATTAAATAGGGCTGGAAATGTACAGAGAATAAGCAACTGAATTGAGTGATCTCTTTTTGCCCTCACAACGCATTGTTCAGTTAATTCCTTGTTCTTTAAACGAAATCTGAAACAAAATTCGACAAATAATTACCGTGGCTATCCGTACTTTCGCTAAGTAAACAATAAAATGGATTTAATTACAAACAGAAATTACAAAAAGGAATCTCGGCTATAATTCAGTAATACTTAAAGTACGATATATCCTTGGTTTTATTACTCCGATTAGTACAACCATACGCTGAGCTTACGGCTGGCATTCTTGAAAGCGAGAATCTATCTTTTCACTTCTTAAAACTTAGGGAATTAAATTGGCATGCACGATCTCCCTGTCACCTCAACATATGCTCTCGCGCCAATTCGCTTTGTTTTGACAACCGTTAACATGGCTGCCCCTTATCAACTTGCTTCAAGCAGGGAGCGCTGATGTCAGGTATACAGCCCCTCTATGTTATTCTAGCTCGTTGGACTGGACGTAACAGTGCAGGGGGAAGTAGACGGAGCAGAATGTACAGAAGTGGTGACGGTGGTGGTGGGAGTAGTAGTAAACGTGGGGGTGGAGTGAGTAACGATGGGAGGGATGGGAGGAGAGATGGGGAAGTCAGGAAGGGAAATCATTTGCTGTAGTAGATGCTCCGGAGTAGGGACTACAGCGTAGTCAGCATCATAGAGTCGTATACGTGTTCAATGATGCCGAACGGTGGGCCTGGAAAGCGGAAGACGGCGACGATGTCTGGAGAAGGTTGTCCTGAGAGGCCATCCTGGAGACGAAGAACAGCTTCAACAAAGGTTCCGTTGCGGCGAATTTCATCACAGATGGAGGTTGGAGAATAAGACGTGTCCACGCCCTGGATTAGGCACGAGTACATAGTGGAGTGGGGAGGCGACAGCCAACTAGGCGTCTGCCCGTTTGATTTTCCTTGGGCCGACTGGGTAACAGCAGAGATGAGCGCCACTCAGCCGAAAAGAGCGTGGACATGCGATGTTCGAAGAGAGTGAACCGGTTGTCGCGGCTAGCGATGTATAGTAAAGAGGCGGTCGTTTATTGTCAACGAGTTCAGTGCGCGTGTGAAAAGAAGCAGTGTGGTTACTGCGGTAGTTATCAGTGGTATCCATTAAATTACCATTAGGCCGCGAATGCAACAACCCTTGAGTTTTTGCATGAGATTCTGAGAAAAAATAAAACTCTTGTATTCGGAGAAATACGGTATCACTCCAGAGATTTCTGTGGCAAACACCTCGGCTTTCTTCTTCAAACAGCGCCACCTATCCTAACCGCATATGTATCATGAAAACATATTTGAAACGTATGTAGAGAAATAACCTCCTCGCAAAAAAATTACATGTAAATAGCCTTAGCTAGACGCGAGAAGATATGAAATATCCTCTGATATCAGTGATGTACATTGCCATATCTTGAGGTGTATCACATTCTTACTTAATTTTCGTACATAACATTAAAATGAAGATATCGTTTAGTTAAGTCTTTATTTTTAACGAGTTAAAACAACTGCTACCGACCACGTTATTTACGCATTTATTACGAAAACATGTTATCCTCTTTCATTTCGAATTTTCTTTAGAGAACAACAGTCGACGGGTACCTATTATTAATCAACTCCAACATCGCCTTTGAATGTCAACGAGAGCTCGGAAATGCACAAAGTGAGAAAACTATACCGTATCGATGATCGAATGCCATTTTGTTGCAAACGTATCAATTTTCTTATTCAAACAGCGTCACGTATCCTAACTTAACCGTAAAATACGTATGATGAAAACGCACTTCAAGCGCAAGTAGAAAAATGATAACTTTCTCGCTATAAATTTTCATAATAGACTTTCCGTAATTTAACCAGACACAACAAAATATAAACTAACCTCTAAAATCAATAAGCACTCTGCCGTATCTCGAGGTGTATCCCATTCTTACGTAAGTGCAGTATTTAGCCTCAAAAGTAAGCGGTCGTTTAGTCAGCCTTAATTTTAACGAGTTAACAACCGTTATCGGACACGTTATTTACGCATTTATTACGAAAATATGTTCTCTTTCATTTCAAATTTTCTTTACGGAACAGCTGTCGACGGGTATTACTAATCGACTCCGAATGTCGACGAGAGAAGTCGCCAGTGCACACAGCGAGGAAACGATGCCGAAGGCAATCGATCGTATGCAGTATCATCACTGGTGTGCATAATATCGGTAACGGTAAAAAATCGCGCGCGCTTAATCGCTCGTAATAACGGATGCGTCAGTTATAGGGTTCTCGCTGTAACCGAAGGACGACACACAGTTTAATATAGGAATTTTTGAAGGGACAGAAAAAAGTCGTCGCTATGACGGAGTTCTCGTTATATGCCGTACTCGCTATAGCGGACTTCTACTGTATAAAAACACTGAAGATTTATTTGATAATAACAAATACACACTAGTGACTAAAGATCCGTTAGCTAAAGTTCAACGTAACTTAAAGGCCTTACTTCAAAGATCCACATCTCTTTTCACCAAACAAGAACAACAAAACTTGTCAATATGAATCCTAGGCTCCCAGTGACTAGAGCTTTGCCCAAAAATACATAAAAAAGATATTCCGATTCGCCCGATAATCAATTGCCGAAATTCTCCCACATATAAGGTCTCCAATACATTCATAATTTTTTGAAAAAGCATTACACTTTTAATGACAAACAACCCTTAAGAAATTCAATTGACTTTTGTAACATTCTGAATAAGTTTGGCATGCGTCCAAATCAGACGATGTGCTCGTATGATGTAGTGAACATGTTCCCAAATATTCTGACAGATAAAACTGTTAATATTATTCATGATAATATTTATAAACACAGTAGTCTTAGTAAAATGGAAGTAAATTCAATTGACTTTTGTAACATTCTGAATAAGTTTGGCATGCGTCCAAATCAGACGATGTGCTCGTATGATGTAGTGAACATGTTCCCAAATATTCTGACAGATAAAACTGTTAATATTATTCATGATAATATTTATAAACACAGTAGTCTTAGTAAAATGGAAGTTGAAGAGTTCACCAGATTATAAATTTCGTATTAGACAATAATTACTTCTCGTTTAACAATAAAATGTATAAACAGAATGGATTAGTAATGGGTGACCCAATATCGGGCATCCTTGCCGACATACTCATGGATTCAATCCAGCACAACGAGATAATAGCAAAAATTAAAGGAATTGATTTGTTCGAGTGATCAGTCCATAGACTGGTGTGATGCAGCCCTCCATGCCATTCTATCCTGTGCTAACCTTTTCCTTTCTACGTAACTACTGCAGCCACCATCTGCTCTAATCTGCTTGTCATATTCATACCTTGGTCTACCCCTACCATTCTTACCGCCTACACTTCCTTCAAAAACTAACTGCACATTCCCGGGTGTCCTAAGATGTGTCCTATCATTCTATCTCTTCTTCTTGTCAAATTTAGCCAAATCAATCTCCTCTCACCTATTTGATTCAGTATCTCTTCATTCGTGATTTGATCTATCCATCTCACCTTCAGCATTCTTCTGTAACACCACATTTCAGAAGCTTCTATTCTCTTTCTTTCTGAGCTACTTATCGTCCATGTTTCACTTCCATACAATGCCACGCTCCACACGAAAGTCTTCAAAAACATCTTTCTAATTCCTATATCAATGTTTGAAGCGAGCAAATTTCTTTTCTTAAGAAAGCTCTTCCTTGCTTGTGCTAGTCTGCATTTTATGTCCTCCTTACTTCTGCCATCGTTAGTTATTTTACTACCCAAGTAACAATATTCATCTACTTCCTTTAAGACTTCGCTTCCTAATCTAATATTTTCTGCATCACCTGCCTTCGTTCGACTGCACTCCATTACTTTTGTTTTGGACTTATTTATTTTCATCTTGTACTCCTTACCCAAGACTTCGTCCATACCATTTAGCAGTTTCTCGATATTTTCTGCAGTCTCAGATAAAATAACAATATCATCGGCAAATCTCAAGGTTTTGATTTCCTCTCCTTGGATTGTGATTCCTTTTCCAAATTCCCCTTTGATTTCCTTTACTGCCTGTTCTATGTACACATTGAAAAGGAGGGGGGACAAACTGCAGCCTTGCCTCACTCCTTTCTGGATCGCTGCTTCTTTTTTAAAGCCCTCGATTCTTATAACTGCAGACTGATTTTTATACAGATTGTAGATAATTCTTCGTTCTCGGTATCTGATCCCAATCACCTTCAGAATCGTAAATAGCTTGGTCCAATCAACATTATCGAATGCCTTTTCTAGATCTACGAATGCAATGTATGTGGGCTTGCCCTTGATTTTATCCTCTATGATCAGACGTAAAGTCAGGTTGGCTTCATGTGTTCCTACATTTCTTCTGAAGCCAAATTTACCTCCTCCCAACTCAGCTTCAACTTGTTTTTCCATTCTTCTATAAATATTACGTGTTAAAATTTTGCAGGCGTGAGATACTAAACTAATGGTGCGGTAGTTTTCACAAATGTCAGCACCAGCTTTCTTGGGAATAGGTATAACAACATTCTGCCGAAAATCGGATAGGACTTTTCCTCTCTCATACATCATACACACTAACTGGAATAACCTTGCCATGCTGGTTTCTCCTAAGGCAGTCAGTAATTCAGAGGGAATGTCATCAATTCCAGGTGTCCTGTTCTTATTTAGGTCTCTCAGAGCTCTGTCAAACTCTGACCTCAAAATTGGGTCTCCCATTTCATCAGCATCAACAGCCTCTTCTTGTTCCAGAACCAAATTATCTACATCTTTACCTTGATACAACTGTTGGATATGTTCTTGCCATCTTTCTGCTTTTTCTTTCCCTAGAAGGGGCTTTCCATCTGAGCTATTACTATTCATACACCTAGATTTCCTTTCTCCAACGGTTTCCTAGATTTTCCTGTATGCAGCATCTACTTTTCCCAGGACCATACAACCTTCGACATCCTTGCACTTCTCCTTCAGCCATTCTTCCTTAGCTACCTTGCACTTTCTATCCACTTGATTCTTTAATCGCCTGTATTCTTTTCTGCCCTCTTCATTTCTAGCATTCTTGTATTTTCCTTGTTCATCAATCAGGTCTAGTATCTCCTGAGTTATCCACTGATTCTTAGTTGATATTTTCTTCCTTCCTAACATCTCTTCAGCAGCCCTACTGACTTCATTTTTCATGACTCTCCACTCTTCCTCTATTGTGTTTCCTTCAGCCTTTTCATTTAGCCCTTGTGCAACATGTTCCTTGAAACAATCCCTCACACTCTTTTCTTTCAACTTGTCTAGATCCCATCTTTTTGCATTCTTTCCTATATTCAATTTTTTCAGCTTCAGATGGCATTTCATGACCAACAAGTTGTGGTCAGAGTCCACATCTGCTCCTAGGAATGTTTTGCAATCCAACACCTGGTTTCTGAATCTCTGCCTAATCATAATGAGGTCTATTTGATACCTTCCAGTGTCTCCAGGTCTCGTCCACGTATAAAGCCGTCATTTGTGGTGTTTGAACCAAGTATTGGCAAGGACTAAATTATGATCAGGCGTGATTTGTGCATTGGAATTTCTGTATTTTTTTAGATCCACTGTGGTGCATTCAGGCTCTTTATTGAATGATTACCTATATCTTACAATTCCAAACTCTTCCAATTTCATCCATTTAACATCTTTCAAAGACACCTGTCAATGAGACCTAGCACATTTGATAGAGCACGTACATTAAGGAACTTATCTTTCATTTGTGTTACTGTAAAAGGCTTCTTTTTCCATGCCTGTGCCATTAATGTTGAGTATTCATCAACACTGTAAATGTTTTCCCTCTTTCTTACTTCCTTTTCTATTATTGCAAAATCCTGATCAGAATCAATGAATGTATGTCCAACCTCTGGAAATTTGTGCTGAATAGTTTCTATTTTCCCTTTCCCTTGCCACAGATATTCAACCTGAAAATTCTTATTTTGACCAACGGCTGAATCACTCCAAGCTATAATATTCTTATATTTGTAATGCTGTAGATGGAGCTAATATTTTCTAGGAAAGCTAGTAGAATTTAATAAAAGTGAAGAGGAAGAAGCTCTTTTTAGGGTTGAATTTTGATTTATTTAGTAATTGTGGTGCTATAATTTGGAATATGCCTAAATTGTAATTCTAGACCAGGTCATATCGCTACTACTAAGTGAGCCTCTGCCTTAAGAGTGCACACTGCTCATTCAAAACCGCGTCAGAGTAGGGATCGAATAGCTGGAATACTATGATGAACCAGTGAGTTATGTACCAGCAGAACGGTATCAGAAAATGTATGAACCAGAGGAATGACATGCTAAAGAAGAAAGTTTTCTAACTCCCCAGCTATTTCCCGCCAGTATTCAGTCAGGGCCGGTTCTACCACCTACTGTTAAAGTAGCGCGTAACTTGCCCTCCGCGTAATTTATCGGCCACTTCGAGAACCCGATAAGACTTTACCTGTCGGGCAAGTTTTGAGAGCTGAACATTATTAGTTGTGACATACAACTCAAATTAGCTTAGTATACTGAAAAAAGCATTATACTGTAACAGTGATCGATATTGTATTGCAGGATTTTGAACATCAATGCTTCCTTAGAGTTGCAACGGTCACACCAGCCACTCGCATTGATAGCGTAGGGAACACATTTTATACGTCAAGCTCTCGCAAAGAAACTCTAAAAGGATATAAAATCAAAACCTATTCGGAAATAATTTCAAATGAGATTTAATATTCTACTTTTTCAGTTTTCAAACACCAGGTATAACTTGTTTCTATGTATTCCTATTACCTCAAGGTACCTCGAGGCGTAATGGCCAACGCACACAGTTCATAATACGAGGTTTGCAGGTTCGAGTCTTCATTATGAGGAATCTTTTTTCTTTTCATTATTAGCGTTGTATTAATCTGTATGCCTCTTTCCATACGTTGTTAATAACATATTTCACTGAAATGTTTAATCACAATATTATGTCTACTAGGAAAATGCTTTATATGTGTGTGCTACTTATAGAAAGTGAAATTACAATTAATATAGCATACCGTATAGGACTGTCGCCCAGGTAGCAGATTCCCTATCAGTTGTTTACATAGTCTTATTGTAAATGGAAACTATCCCATTCCAGAATTCCTCTTCCTATGATGGATATTTACCCCGATTAGTTCTTTAATAGTACGGTACCTTCCAACTTTATCTTCATAAACATTAGAATGAAATGCATTATAAATAAATGGGAGCATGTGGAACTAAATGAGGTCACATAGAGCTAGTTGCAAATAGAGCATCGTGGGATACTTAATCAATTCACAGAAGCCTGCAGATAGAATGCTCAAAGGCAAAAAGTCTGTAAGGAAGAGGTTGGGTGTATATACGTATATGGAAGCAAGTGAAAAAGAGTTAAGAACAATGGCAGGGAACGAAAATATTTTTTAAAATGTAAATTAGAAACGATGAAAACCTGCGTACCTTCTATTACAGAGCGAGCGACTTGACCAATCTACTACGAGAATACTTTCCAAAAACGCTGCCTTACATGATAGGTTATAACTGACATAAGAAAATGTAATCTCGAGATTTTAATCCCAATTAGGTATTGATTTTGAAGCTCATAGATTAAAATCACGAAAGCTTGACAAAAATCGTTGTCGATAACTCTTAAGACTCCCCTTATTAGGCTTTTTGAAGATAATCAACAGATGCAAGCACAGGAAAATAAGACAATCGAAATGAGCTTCATACATCTAACGATAGATAGCAGCAAAATTGAAAGCGAGAAGTCGTTGAAAACCAGTCTAGCCAACTCCGTATATCGGTTTCTAGCTCCTGGTAGCTACCCAGTGCTTGCACGCAATGCAAAGTACCAGCTGCTTTACACCCCCAGGTTGTTTACCTCCCGGGCAGCTGCCAGCCACTTTACCAGCAGATGGTAGAACCGGCCATAAGGCTGTTATACTCGGTACGCAGCAGTAATCCCATCTATCGGAGTTGAGCAGCAGCATAAGAGACAAAGAACATCACCACAAACAATGGTCAATGTAACGTTATTGTTGATCGATGTTATGCGCTTTCAATCTTGTAGGCCTTCACATTTAGTTTTCTTCCGACTCTAATATACCACTCTTATCATAGTCAGTACAGTAAAATTGAATAAAACATAAATGTTCGGAAATTGAATTCTCTATAACTCTTTGTTATGTAGTACTTTTCGATAGGACCAATTACATAGGTATTTAAAAATTAAATTTTAGGCACCTTCCCCTAAACTATAATTTCATACAGGGCAAAAAAAAATTGTTTGTAACTTAGGCTGTAGTTTCTTATTCCCCCATTCTATATACTGACTTTCATTAAATTCTGTTAACCCATTTTCTCGTGGCTCGACGTTGATATGGACTTGGCAACAAAAATACAAATTCATGAATACCTGTTTTATCAAAGCCAGTACGGTAACAATGTATGACATAAATGACCAGAATTTTAATTCTGTGTAACTTTAATTATGTAGTATTTATCGATAGGACCACTAATAAATATTTGAGAATTATATTTTAGGCCTTCCCCTAAACTACCATTTCACTCAGTGTGAGTAAAATGATTTATAGCCTAGATTGTAGCTCATCCCCCGACTTTACATACCAATTTTCATTAAATTATCTTCAGCAGTTTTCTCGTAATGCGTGTACATACAGACAGACAGACAGAAATTACGGAAAAGTAAAAAGTGCATTTCCTTGTTACTATGGATATGACCGATACAGAAATACCATTCTTTTCAAATTCTGAGCAATGTACAGACAAAACTCTTATTTTACATATTATATAGATTAGTATCATCTTACTTAATCCAATCCTTGGTTAAATATGATCTTGAGAGGCAAACTTTAACCACGGAGTGTGTATTACATGTTCTCACCTGAGATTGATATATTTTCAACTTCATTAACATTGGTTCCATTTCACTAATTATTGTAAGTATTCTCTACAGAAATGCTGCTGGCACTGGCACCCTTAACATCATTTTCGCTTGAATCATTAAGAATATCTAGAGCTAATTTAACGAGCTTCCTTCCTCATTCCAATCTGTTACTGCAAATGGTAAAGTGGGAAAAAACAATGAAGGCAACTATGTATGTGTGTAGTAGATACCAACAAGAACAGCTAACCATGTCAAGAATGTGTTATTTCCAGAGTTAACACCTTCTTCCGAAATCAACACTGTTGGCACCTTCTTCCAGCTAGCCATGTTAAGAAGATTTCCAGAGTTAACACCTTCTTCCGAAATCAAAACTGTTGACACCTTCTTCCATGTAACAAAATAGCACTTTTCAGCTATAACACTATCCGCAAAGCAAATATCTCGGCCTCTGCTGACATCTGGAGAATTGTAATACTATAAGAAAGTAACTGAGTTGAAATATTCTTGCATAAAGAAAACTCAAATCTAAAAGAGTTAACACCTTCTTGCACCAAGGTCTTCATATGTTCACTGTACGAAATGGGAGGCTCTCACATATCAGACGAGACCCCATCTTACTTTCTGCGGCTTTAAAAGTGGGAAAAGAAAAACGGGGACCTAATATGTGAAGAAATAAGGTAATATAGCAAAAGTACATAATTAGAATGAAATCATACTTACAATACCCATTTTTAGAATTGTTCTCAGCACTGAGCAAAACCCCCTACATTTCTAGAAAGTTGCTGCCTGTCACTTGTTGTGATAATCAGTCTTTTCTTTAGAAGGCAAGTAGGCAAATCTGCAATAACTCCAGTATTCTACATCTATTTAGTTTCATTCTGAAACTGAATTATTCATGTAATATTAACATGTTCCAGAACATCTCACACACTGTGAAATGGTATAAAAGTGAAAGCAACAAATGGTGTTTAAAAATACCAACAAACGAATATTTTGTCCAGAAGTTCGTTTATGCATTACTAGATCTATCACCCATAGGCTGTAAACGGAAATGCCCTGATATGATACCGACCTAATCTATGAACAAACCAGCAATCATAGGTTCACAAGAGCCAAAACACAAACCATTTACCTCACGAAGACTAAGGTCTGACTTTCAGGCATAACAATATTTTCTCTGAGAGTATGAATATGAGGAAAGGTTAAGAAACAAGACATTAAAGAATGAAACGGAAGTAATGCCAGTCACCATGTAGCACTGACTAATGATGATGATCTGTGAGAGAAGAACAATGCACATTACCATAAGAGACATATTTTAGAGAGATTAAAAACATTCTGATATACACAAAAATTAATGTTACAATAAGTATACTTTAGATTGCATTTTAAATCAAGAACATATATATCTGAGATGGGAGTTTGTTAAATGCAAACTCTCATTTATCACCTTAAAATTCACATAAAATACACAGTTTAAAAATCTTAATACTGTATATTTAAATATACCTTACCAGATCGGCCTTTCCAGAATCCCAACGCTTGACTGATAATCAATCCGCAGTTTGAAACGGCATTCTTAGTAAAGCAGTAGCAATGTTTAATAGTGCGTACCTGTAATAAGAAAGGCCTTGATGAGAGAACTTATTCATAACTACATCATGGGAAAGAAGAAAAAAAATTCAATCTCACCATCTGATTAGGAACATAAAGACATGATCTTGAGATCTGAAGCAACCTCAGTCTACGATGTTGTAGTAACTGCTCTACAGTTGGACGAGATAACGGATCGCGAGACAGCATCTTACGTATCACATCACGGAACTCCTTGGATGTATCTGTTGAGAAAGAGAAAACTTTTGTTATGACATGAGAAATTTTCTTTAAGATCTTGAAATAACTTATGATAAAAAGTTGAAAATCTAAACCACACAAATTAGTTCTGGTATTCATTTTACATGGTTCCTGATTAAAAATTCCGTATTCTTTTTTAACCAACTTGTGAAAATTTGAATTTATAATTCCACCTTTACAATACTGTAATTATCTATATTAAAAAGACGACATTAGATTATACTCGTGATACATGTTTCGCCCTCTTCTTGGACATCTTCAGTCACAAATTCAAAACATTAAAAATAAATTGAGGACACGTTGAAATAAGTTTTTTAAAAAATCTTTGGATACTGTGACGCGGCGTGATGGCGTCTTGTCAATCTTGAATGTTAAAATGGTGCGGCATGAACATGATATGAAGCAGGAAGTCCAATTAAAATCACAGACTGAATTGTTGTAAAAATAAAACCGGATTGACCAATTATAAAACGTGGGTGGCTGTGCGAATAAAATTACATGCATATTGTACATAAAACAGTTTGATGGTAATGCCACATTAAAACAGCTTTCTTGATTAGAAGGTGGAGTTATACTGTTGATGTAAGTTGAACTTGATGGTGTGTTTGACGATAGGGGCCTAAAAAATAAAAATAAAAATATGAATGAACTAAAGAATAAATTCAATTAAAATGTGAACTAAGTGCCCATCCGGTCACTCACCTCCTTGCCCGCCCTACATCAACTACTCCACCACAAGTGCTAAAGCTAACTGAGTGATGTCCTCGAAGGTCGTTGAGGACTGACTGTGAGGGGAGGTTGAGGGAAGTTTGATATAAGGGGAGAGGCATAAGGTTAAGTATTATTCGCGCGCCTTCATGAAAAGAATTTATTGATTAACTCCTCAAAAAGTATATTGATTTCCTCCGATATCTCAATAAGATTATAAATCGGGTTGCATTTTTAATCAATATTTATAAAAATATTTTCTAAAATATTCAGTAATTTCCTTTCTCACATAAATGGAGAATTTGAAGGTATTGTTGTATGCCCATGAATGTATGATTGGTACTATTCATATGGGAACCGAATGCTGAGAATCTGCCGTACTTTGACGCATTAACATGTTCATTATACCTTATGTTAAAATTGCAGCCTGTCTGCCCAATATAACTGGCGGAACACTGCTGGCACTTTAATTTGTAAACACCTGACTTGTAAAATTTGCTATTGCCGTTATTGATAGTGTACTGATTAAAGAAAAGATGAGCGTTGTTATTGGTTGTTTTGAAAGAAACTTTCATATTAAGTTTCTTGAAAACATTCGTGATTTAGTATATTTTACTGTGACTATAGGTGAAAAGGGCGTAACTATCTTCCTTTTTGGTATCCTTGGTTAATGTTGAAAATGATTTCTTCTCAATTTTGCTAATAATTTTATCCACAAATTACCTGTTGAACCCATTGCTTTTTGCTATAAAATAAATAGTATCCAATAAATTTTTACGATCAACTTCTGACATGGGTAATTATAAGCTCTGTAAATCATACTGTAAAAGGAGGCTCTCTTATGTGCTGCCGGGTGTACGGAATTTTGTCTAATTACAATCGCTGTTTGAGTGGGTTTCCTGAATATTTTAAACCTAAGTTTATTAGAGTCATTAATAACTGTAATGTCAAAGAAATTTAACGCTTTCTTATTTTCACTTTCGAAAGAGAATTTAATCTGTGAATCCATATTCTTCAACTGTTCTGATACCTCCTCTCCATTAGTAATGCTATGATCAATTATTGTAAACGTATCATCTACGTATCTCAACCAGCTTATTATTCCTTTAATGTCGTTGATTATATTATTTTCAAGAAAATCCATATAAATTTCCACCATAATTCCCCATAGGAAGACCTCCCTGTTTATGTATTTGGCCGTTGAAGGTGAAGTAATTATTAGCGGTGATGAATTCCAAAATATTAATAAAATCGGCTATCTCTTGCCTACTCAAATTACTATATTTAAGTAGATTATTCTTTAAGATTTATCGTTTTTGATACTGGAATATTCAAGAACATATTTTTGATGTCAAATGAATACATCTTATGGTTCGATTGCATGTTTAACCCGTAGAGAGCCAGACAACGATGTATCGTTCTTTCGTATATACGCGTAAAGTGCTAACCACGATATATCGCTGTTTGGATAGCGCACAATTCTATACGAGTTTGTACAACTTGGGCCATGAGATTGCAACGTTTTATGTGTCCAGTTCATAGAGAATTGTCATTAGATTTTAACTACGTCGCTAGATAGTGCGTAAATTCATTCATTATCATGCATTAAATTTCTAAAGTCCGTGTTCATCTACAACGTACGATCTCCATGCCGCGTGAGTAAAATGGCGACTAGCGGGAGAAATTATTTTTGGTAACGATGACGAACTGGCTGTATATCTTAATAATTTTTAGTAAAGAAGGGGATGATGAAGACTCAGATAAGGAATTCACTCCCCCAACAAGTGAGGAAGGGGAAAGTGAAAGTGTTATTTGGTGTGATAACGGCGAGTTTTCTGTAAACACTGAACCACGTGCTCATTGTCTGAGTGTACACATTGAAAGTTGTAATGACCGTCTGAGTGACAGTACTGAAGATGACGGCTTATAAAATACCCAACAGCAAAAATGTCATGTTTTCCGTGAAATTCAATTAGGTCAAGATGCAAAATACCAACCCTCACTTGATTATTATGATACTCCGGCCCGAGACACGCCCCTTCGTCAGACGCAAACCTATAGCGTATTTTTATTTTATTTTTCACATTAAAGCTTGAAATTTTCTTCACCAAACGAAAACGAAAAATAATTCATGCAGTAGAGGGTTAATATGAACCCGGGTATTCATATTACTTCAAAGTGTTCACCAGAGTTCACGGAGTTCATTATCATCAGATCACAATCATCCTTTTGACTTGCTGGAGTATGATAATCTACATCAAGGAGAAAAGAGGAACTTTTAGTGACATGTGGCTTCACAAACCTTGCCATCACATTCTTCAATAGTTCCTCCAAATTTGACTTCAATAAGTGGACATGCGGCATACTTGACTGAAGAGCTACGTTTGGATTCTCAAAGATATCCATAAAACTTGAGAGAAAAGGACAAAAAAGATTTATGTAAATTTGATGAAAGGAATATGAACAGTCGTTCCTCACATGACAAAGCATACCTCATACTGTCATCAGTAGTTTCATTTCTTTCTGGGTAAAACTGATGACTGAGTTTTCCTTTCAACTGAGGAGTGTGGTGAAATGTTATGACCTTTTCAGACAAACAAGACACATCTGCACTTAGACTGTGCTTAGAAATTTTGTAAGACTTCAAAATTCCCCTCTGAGAATTCTTACTCACAATTTTGCTCCTGAATAAAGTAACCAGTGTCCCACTGCAGCAAATTCCTATCTAAACACTTTCTTAGTGATAACCACTGAGTAGGGACATGCTTCAGAATTTTCCTGATCTCTGTATTGTGTAAAGTCTGAAATTCTCTGAACTTTTATTCCCTCTTTGCACTCCTTTCCAGATAATAAAATTTATCAATTATAGTTTCATCTACATTTACAGGCAAGCACGCCAACCCTTCTAGCAAGATTAATTAGGTGACAAGAGCAGCCTATGATGATTATGTTACTATTTTCCCACTTCAAACATTTTGCCACACCGTTCTTTAATCCTACCATCACTGGAGCATTATCAGCAGCAAGAGCTAGGCAGTTTCTTAATGGAATGCAGAATTCCTGAAAAGTTGAGAGCAAAAGATTGGCAATGTTAGCTCCAGTAACATCCTCTTCTAAATTAGGCACAGAGAGCAGACAACTCTGAATTTTTTTGACTTCAGGCTTTAAAAAAAAAAAAGTTACAATAATAGGATATATTTTCAAGTCGCTTTTATTGCTACCATCAGTAGCAATCAGAAAATGCAATCGTCTGCAAATGTGATACAATTTTTGCCCTTTCTTCCATGCACATTTCTCTAATGAGAGCAGTTTTTTCGTTCCAGCACACCTACATCGTTTAGCGATTTCCGAATCAGGAAACATTTTGCGAAACAAAGGCCTTGTGTGGTCAGCACGAGTGACAAAGCCTCTGCATTCGTTACAGGATTTACATCCTGGTTTTTACATGAAAAGTTCAGTTTCTGGTTTCTTTCTACAAACTGGACAATCTCCTTATGTTTTCTCGTTTGCACATGTTTGAGTGCATCGCACTTCCTGCCATGCACAAATGAAAAATCACACCTACATATAGTACAGAATGTCAACGTTGGTCCCTTCCTGGATTCACTGAAACATGGAAACTCTACCCTATAAAAACTTTTAAACACTGCATCATATTGCTTTTTTGTCATTTTGCCAAAACAAATAGTCATACAACCAAGAAGCACTACTACGTGACATAACACGAGCACTTACACAAGTCCTGCCCCGGGTGGACGTCTATGGCATGCTACTTCTGAGGTTAGGTTACTCGCTTGCGACGTCACTTCCTATTATTAAGCTATTCGGGTATTCGACTATATTATAGACCAAAGTTAATCATCCAAAATAGGAAAAGTTTACAACTTGAGAAAGAACTAGGAGAATATCAAGGAGGTTTCAGACCCTGGAGGAGCTGCCCTCATCAGATCATGAGTCATAAGTTGATAATGGACTATACCAGAAGAAGAAACAGAGATATGGTGATAACACTTGTAGATTTCAAGAAAGCTTATGATTGCATCCATAGAGAATCTCTGTTTAAAATTTTAAGACACCTCCTTGGACTACATCCTAAATTAATAAACATGATAAAATTGATTCTCACTAACACCAAATCAAAAGTGAAGTTTAGGGGTGAAACATCAGAGACATTTGAAATTAAAACTGGATGACGGCAGGGAGATGGGCTCTCCCACTGTTATTTAATTGTGCTCTAGAAATGGTAATGAGGGAATGGTTTAGGAAATGTCCCCCAAAAATAAAGATTGGCCAAAAAATCAAAACAAATTGCCAGGGTTTCGCTGACGATTTAGCATTACTAGCAGTGGACATAAAAGCAGAAACCCAGATATTAGAACTTCAAAACATTGCAAATAAAATTGCCTCAAAATATCATTAAAAAAAAAAAAAAAAAAAAAACCAACAGAAATTATGCCTTAAAAACCAACACAACTAAAACAAGTTACCATAAATGGTAATAAAATCAAAATAGTAACTCAATTTAAATATCTTGGAGAAGTAATAACACATAACCTAAATGAAAAAATCTCAATCCAAACAAGAACAAATAGATTAGCTAAACCACAAAAATTAACATGGGATACCTACAAAAAGAAACGTCTATCAATACATGCAAAAATAAAACACTACAACACAGTTATAAAACTGGAAGCTAAATAAGCAGCAGAAACACTTTTCCACCTGAATAAACAATCAAAGACTGACAGACTTCAGAAAATTGAAAGGAGGATTGGAAGAACCTGCATCAACAAAAAATACCAGAAAGATGAACAATGACGGATAATACCGAACAAAGTCGTGTACAAAGAGCAAAAACCCATTACAGATACTATGCGTAAGAGGAGACTGAGATTCTTTGGACATATCATGGGTATGCAGGATTCGAGACTTCTGAAACAACTAGTACAATACAATCTCGTCTCAAAAAATACCACAACAGGATGTAAATGGATCAGAGAATTAAGAGAGGATCTGAAAGAAATAGGTCTTACAACAGAAGACACCACAAATAAGATAAAATTTAATGCAAAACTCAAGAAAACAAATACCCTTACAAGAAACAAACCAACAACACACATATTTTCAACTGATGAAAGGGCACGAAGATCGGAGCATCTGAAGACGTACTGAGAGGACCACAAAGCCTGAACAATCCCCTCAAAGAGACCTGAACGATAGACTGACTAAAGTGATCCTATGCGGCCATAAAAGAAGAAGACCAAAGAGGAGCACATGGCTGGCCACCATGCCCTGTACTGCTATCTGGTTGTGATTATTAGAACTACTATCAACCAGCCATATATCCATAGGACACGGAAACTTGTGAGAGTCTAAAATAATACGAAAATTACTGAAACTGCTCTGAAAATCAGGGGATCGGTTCCGGCGATTGGGAGATCAGGAAGAATGATGAAAAATCGGGAGTCTCCCAGTTAAATCAGGAGGGTTGGCAAGTCTGAAATTTCAAAATTTACTCTTGGGTACATAACTGGTACCTTCAATATAATTCTAAACAGGAATTCCACAGTTGCAATGTACCAAACCTGTATCCTTTGATGGAATGTACTGTTTCCACTGTAGGTGACTTTTCCAAGCGAATAGACTCTCATCAATGCAGAACTTAGGAAGGGACTGAATAAAATCAAAATTTTTCTTTGAAAATGTTTATTATAATTTAGTAAAGTCTATCGCCTGGGGATTAGAGGTTGTCAGAAGAGCGAAGCAACCTTAGAATGAGGGAAGAGTTGTCAAGAGGTAACGTTTTTTTTACAGCATAACCGTTAAAATCTAATCGCATAATCATCGCATTTACAAATTTTATTCATCAATCTGCTTAAATGGTAAATGGAACTGCAATATAAGTTGCATATGAATGCGCAATTTAAATACGTATATAGTTTATCAGCAATTTGGCAACACAGTCACATTTGCGAGATGTCGTACAACGGTTCAAAATTATAAATAAATAATACCCGTATATGTACGATGCATGGATCATTGGTAGTTTGACAACGTGGTCAAGAGACAGTGTACACCAGTGACATATTATGAGTTCTCATTTGAAATATGCAAGACTGCAAGTTAACGCTTGTCAGCAATGTCACCGGAATTTAATGTAAATCGGTATATACAGTCGGGGAATAAGAAACTACAGTCTAAGCTATAAATGATTTTATTCACCCTGGATGAAATTGTACTTTAGGGGAAGGCACCTAAAATGTAATTTTTAAATACCTATATTATTGGTCCTATCGAAAAGTACTGCATAACAAAAGTCAGAGAGAATACAATTTCCGATCATTTATATTTTATTCAGTTTTACCATACCGACTATGATAAGAGTGGTATTTCAGAGTCTGAAGAAAAATAAATGTGAAGGCCTACAATATCGAAAGATCAACAATAACATTACAATGACCATTGTTTGTTGTGGTGTTCTTTGTCCCTTATGCTGCCACTCAACTCCGATGGATGGGATTACTGCTGCATACCGAGTCTAACAGCCTGACAGAATATTGGCAGGAAATAGCTGGGGAGTTCGAAAACTTTCTTTTTTAGCATGCCATTCCTCTGGTTCATACATTTCCTGATACTGCTGGTATGTAACACACTGGTTCATCATAGTATTCCAGCTATTCGATCCCTACTCTGCCGTGCTGTTTTGAATGAGCAGTGTGCACATTTAAGGCAGAGGCTTACTTAGTAGTAGTAGTAGTAGTAGTAGTAGTAGTAGTAGTAGTAGTAGTATGACCACTTTCAACCATTTATGATGAAATATATGGTTTAAAAAGAACAGCAGCAAATCCAGTGCACAATGGGAAAGTTCAGGGTCACAGCTGATGGATGGCGCTACCGGGAGAAGTACTTGGTGGAGACCATCCAATAGTGATTGCAATAATGGTAGTGAAAAAAAATTGAAAGAATAAAGGAAATAAGAGAGAAGAAAATAAAAGTATGGAAACTGAAAGGTAAAAAAATATGTACAAGAGATATTGAAACAACAAATTCCAGCAATGGAAGTTGGAAGTGTGGAAGGGCCCCCAAGTTTAAAGACACATTTGTAAGCTGTGCAGAGAACACCTGCAATTCTAAGTGAAAAGGAGACATCATGGTGGGAAAGAAAGAGTGAAGTAAGTTGTAAAGGAAATGATGAGAGCAAGGCAAGAATAGAATAGAGATGAAACGGAAGTATGAAGAAATTAAGAAGAGATGTAAAAAAATTAGTAACTCAAGAAAAGAGGAAAGCTGGGAGAAATTCACAAGAGAGATAGAAGAGGATGTAGAGAGGAGAAAAAATGATGCTATATGCGCTTGTAAGAATCAAGAGAAGAGTATGTACAAAGCTTATGAAAGATGAAGGTTAACCCTGGAACCGGCAATCGTCGCGATCGCGACTCATTTCCCTGTTACTCAACCGGCAGAGTCGCTATCGAGATGCATTACGCCAGCACTGACTAATTTTGAGATAGCGCCTTGAAACTCAGCATCTTTATGACATATCTTGCATCATATTGAAGAGGAAACTCTACTCTATAAATACACTACAATTCTAAAGTAGTTTATATTGTAACAGAGTGTGCGGTATACACGTGAAAAAACGAGAACGCTTTGCAGACGGTCATTCTGTTGTGCTTGCTGTAATTGTCCGATGTGCATTAGCTTTCGTGGCGCAAAATGAATGAATTGTCAGGGAAGTAGTGAAATTCGTAATTGTTTGTTTGATCTGACGGCGAAGGTGATAGTGACATACTTTTAGAAGGAATTGACGATGATGTTGACAATAATTGGTCAGGTAGTGGCAAGTTATATGAGCCTGGGCTAAGTGATTTCGACACTGTTACTGACGATGATGTGGAACATAATGAACCAGCCACTGATGATAATAATGATAATGACGGTGATGCAGTTGACAAAACAGAACCGAAGTGGACAAGAGTTTATCCTCCAGAGCCAGAAATAAAAGTGGAAGAGAAGTTCAAGTTTAGAAACGCAAGTATATGAAATTGCCCTCCCAGGAGCATTCCTCCTCTAACATATTTCTATTTGTTTTTCTCCAATGCTATCCAGAATCCTTTAGTGACTGAAACTAATAAATACATACGCACAGGAAATTATACGAAATTAAACTAATTCCGGAAATATGGGTCCGTATTCACGTCTGCAAAGATGGGTTGACGATACAGTATAGGAAATGAAAAAAAATCATTTCTCTATTTATAAATATGGGTCTGAACCCCAATAACAACATTGAAATATAGTGGTACACTTCAAAATCGTAAATAACTTATTTCTATTTTTTCTAAAGTCATGTCACTCAAACGTTTCGAAAGAAATATTCTAACCTGTTGGTAATGGTAATTTTTGATGCCTATATACTCTGTAGTTTGAACACCGACCAACCCCTTGAACAGGAGTAATTTATGGTTAGTATTGTCGAAGGTCTTGTAGATGAAGAAACTCTTCAAAACATTCCACCTGGACCTTCAGGAGAAAAGGGACATCAGCTGGTACGCCTCCCAGGAAAGAAACTGCGGTTGTGCCCTGTCTGTTCGACTGCAGAAAAACAGTCACGCACCCACTTCTTGTGCCCAGGATGTAATTGTAATGTCCATCAACAGTACTTTCATAAATTAGAACATTTTTGGAGGCCTATGAAAGCAGGAAGAAAGATGAGCCACTTCGAAGGTAGCGAGGATGAATCTGACTAAGCAGACTCACGTCTTGGTGCGATGTGCCTGTGTTACTTCAGTTCTATTTTACTTTACAATACTTCAATGTAGTGAAACCTTTTGCACATATTATTAATCGGCATAAAATAATGCAAATTTTGTATATAGTAAAATTGTCATATGATATTACTTTTTACGTACACGTTGCCCATAACTTTCGGATTATTTTGGAATACTTAGTATGTGTTGGATACTTCGTCCATACTGCTTCAGGATACAAAATTGGTAAGTTTAATTTCCTACTATAGAATTCTCCGTCCTTTTCTGAATAAAATGACATGTTATACATAAAAATAAATCGAAAAACAACATTTTTATGAATTTTTTAAAAGTTGCTTGCAAAACTCGCCTAAATGCTTGCCGCTTGAAGGTGAACTGCTTGCCGGTTCCAGGGTTAAGAACTACTAACACAGCCAAAAGAGATGAAGAAAACATGCAAAGACTACAGTAGAACCTCGATAATTCGAAATTGGTTAATTCAAAATCCCACCTTATTCGAAGGAGGTCTCGTTCCCGGAAAAGTGAGATAGAGTTTTGCATGTTATTTAAATTGTTTAATTCGAAATACTGATAATTCGTAATTCGAAGTACAATGTCGGCCCCATTACCGAAATTCAGACTTTTAATTCGAAACTGCCTTTACATTTTAAAACAATAGTATGTTACAGAGTAATTTCAATTTGAAATTTATCTGCATCATAATAGAACGCGTGTTA
This sequence comes from Anabrus simplex, assembly GCF_040414725.1. NCBI lineage: Eukaryota > Metazoa > Arthropoda > Insecta > Orthoptera > Tettigoniidae > Anabrus > Anabrus simplex. The sequence continues at coordinate 681,994,350 of NC_090266.1, forward strand.
CGGAATGTGGAGGGGTACCATAGCTTTCCACATTTACACTCACTTCGGTGGGTCTACAGTGCACTTCATGATTACTAAGTTGAATGAAATCGGAATTCTTTTTTATTCAACCTTTTAAGGAACGCCGTAATATGCTACAGGCAGTGTGCGGAAAAACAGAATCCGCGAACACTGGCGATGCTGACAGTTGAACGAAAAAACGTGGCTCATATAAGAAATTTATAGGCACCGAACAGTATTGTCATTGCCGATGAAACTGCATTGCTTTATTTTAACGCGAGCCCAAATGGTCTTGTGGTTTTAAAGGAGAAAGTGCCAGCCGGGGGAATCGTACAAGAGTGGGGGATGGGGGTCATTGTAGTGCGTTGCAATGCACATGGAAGCGAGAAACTTTATCCCCTCGTCATAGGAAAGTTCGATAAGCGACAACGTTTTAAGGGTGTCGAGCACTTTCCATCCCAGTACAAAGCATCTAAAAATGCAAACAGTACAGAAATCCAAAAAATAATGCATTTGCACAGGGGAACCAGCATAATTTATCATCTTTGAATTGTGTGATTTTTTTCTTTCGTTGCATAAGGTTATGTCTGTCAGTGATTTATCCAAGTGCATTATTTGAACACTGTAAATTCACATTGTTGGATACATGTCGGAAAGTTTTTTTCCCATGGCATTTGAAAGGTTTAAACCATGAATCGAGGTGATTGCATGTATTAATGAGTCTTAGAATATTTTGTGACGCGGCAAGTGTTTACATTTCTGAAGTACGAGAGAAGTGCCATGGCGGGAAATCGTACAAGGATAGTCATAGGAAAGTTCAATTTTAAGGCATCGGGTATTTTCTGTGTAAATACAAGGCATCTAAAATGCGTACAGTATAGTAATCCAATGAATAAAGCACTTACACATGGAAGCCAGCATAGATTTCTCCTCGTCTTTGAATCGTGCTTTTTTCCCTTCTTTCATTACGTGAGGTTATGTTTGCCAGTGAGATATCCAAGTGCATTATTTGAATACTGTATATGCACCTTCTTGGATACATTTCGGAAATAGTTCTTTTTTCATGGCATTTGAAAGGTATAAACTGTGAATCAAGATTAACTGCATGCAGTAATGGGCCTTACAATATTTTGTAACGCAGCAAGGGTTGGTACTTCTGAATTGCGAATTGGCGGTTAATTCAAAATCACGTAATTCGAATCTGATTTTTGAGTCCCAACGACTTCGAATTAACGAGGTCTTACTGTATTTTGACAAATTCCTGAATGTGAGAAATAGTGTGTGAGTATGAAGATATGAAGCCACAGAAATAGAAAATAACAACACGATGTTACAGGCGGAATTAAGAGTTAAAAGGATAAAAATAAGGAAAGCAGTAGACACTGATGAAATCCGTATGGGGCTGATACCTAACGGAACAAAATTAAAGAAAAAGAATAGTGGAAGGAGAGAGGAATTTGGAAAAGTACCATAAATGCCCCAACCTAGCTGGATATGGAGAAATGGTGATGATAAAAATAAGTGTGTTTATGAAAAGAAGCATGGCACTGATGGTTTATTCACTGTAGAGACTAGTAAACTTCACATATCTTAAGTGGTGGTAGTGATGTTTGTTGGTTAAAGGGGCCTAACAGCTAGGTTATCTGCCCCTAATGGTATGAGGTGAAACAAAATGAAACAATAATTAAAACTTCACAATGTATCCAACGACTAAAATGTATAAAACGAATGTTGATGAAAAAATGACCAAGAATCCAAAACAATCAGTGGATCCAATTCACAATCCCTTCTTTTCTGAGATGATACTTGTTATAAAAAGGGGGTCCAAAATCCAGGTCACCGGCCCCTCATAATAGTACGAATCACTAGCAAAACAGAACCATGGTGTTCCTCCTATAGTGGTACTAATCACAGGTAATTCAGAGCCATGGTATGTCACACTTAATGGCACCACTCGCATGTAACAGAGACTCATGGTGAACCTCACATAAGGGCACCACCACTTGCCAGCAACGCAGATCCAGGGTGTTCCTCACATAGTGGGACTAATCACAGGTCATGTATACTCTTGGTACTGTGCACCTAGTGGTACTAATCATAGGCAATGCAAACCTATGGTGTATCACAAGTTATGGTAGCATCCAAAGTCAACAAAGACCCATGGTGTTCCTCACATAATGGTACTACCCTCAGGCGACGCAGACCCATGGTGTTCCTCACATCGTGGTACTAATCATGGGCAACGGCCAAACCCATGGTGTTCCTCATATAGTGGTACTAATCAGAGACAATGTAGACCGGGGGTGTTCTTCATATAGTGGTTCTACTTATACCTAACATAGACCCATTCTGAACACAGGACAACCAACACATTCTAGCGCAGCGAACGGCACCTTTTCCCACATGGGCATTAGTCCACGCAGACAAATGCTCCTCACATAAGGATACTACTCCTAGGTAACATAAATCCATGGTGTTCCTCACGTGGTGGTACTAATCACAAGTAACGTCGACCCATTGTGTTCCTCACGTAATGGTACTAATCACAAGCAGTCTCATGGTTCTAATTTCATCATCCCTTGGTCACCTCTTACGACACTTGGGGATACCATAGGTGTATTCTTCATCAGCTTCCCCCACCCATACGGTGGGGGGGAACATATCTTAAGTACAGTAGAACCCTGCTTAACTGGAACCCGACTTAACCAAAATGCTCTGGCAAAATTGTATTTTAATATTTTGTTTTTACCCTCTCGTTCTTAGCCGTCGATATCAGTAATTATCTTGCTATAAGTGTTGAGAGCTACCAGGCAAACCCTTAATTTATATTATGACTTACGCCAGAATGAAAGTGTAGCATACAATAAAACAGTTTAACAGTTTCTTACCCTGTAGTTCATTCCATGACACATTTTTTCTTGAACAAGCAGGAATAATAATAATTATGACAATAATAATTATTATTCGTCATGAAGATTATGCAGACGACTCCGACGTTGACAATAGCAGTTCTGAGAATGGCATTACATTATATGATGGATTTAATGCATTGGAGGTGACTGATTTAGAATTTTTATTAAAATACAGTACCACAAGCTTTAATTACAGTACTGTAATAAAATTATTGTATACAGTATTCAGTTCAGTAGTAACAAAACAATTGTTTAATTATTTCAGATCGCTTTGTGCTTTGTTGAACAAAGTAATGAATCTACACCAGCTGATGTATTCTTGATTAAATGGTGGTGCGACATGGCTGCACCAAGAAAATTCAGAAGAAAATCACTTATTTTATACGAGTGACATTATGTAAACATTTTAATGTTGATATACAGTATACACCTGTGCTTAACAGAGTTTACGCATTTTTATTTCAACATTTATCTTCCAAAAATATTTACCATGTGTCATTCGAAAAAACGTGTCAACCGAAGTGGCTCAGCACCCTTTATTTCAGATAAACGGGGTTCTACTGTACTTCATTTGCTACTTTCATGACTAAAATTCCAAATGATGACTTTCATTTCTTTCATGAACTGCAGACACCCTGCATAACCAGAGAGACAAATTATTGGTTCCACTGTCTGAAGAACGAAAAACACAAAAATGTGGACATAAAAGTTCTGGAGTAGGTCAGAGAAACAAGAGACAACGGCAATGCTGTAAATCACAAAAATGGTGCAGTTTAGAGCATATCAAACTGCATGAAGTCTTGGTGTTGCAGGAAAGGATTTTAAATCAAGCAGAGATTGGTCAGAATGCTTCATGCGCCGAAATGGTCTAAGTTTGCAGAGAAGGACATCACTGTGCCAGCGGCGTCCATGAGATTATACCAAAAGTGACTGAATTTCACCACTTTGTTGTAAAGTTTTGGAAACGGCATTTGTTTCTCTGGTCTCAAATTGGGAACGTGGTTCAGATGCCACTGTATTTCACCACTTTGTCATAAAACTTTGGAAACAGCATTTGTTTCTCTTGTCTCAAATTGACAACGTGGTTCGGATGCCACTGTTCTTCGATATTTCATCAAATGTCACTCTCAATGCAGCCAGTGCATCAAGTGTTGGAGTTAAAACTACCGGAAATTAAAAATTACAATGCATTGTGATGTTAGCAGTGACCACTGATGGCAGAAAGCCTCTGCTGTATTGCATATTAAAAGGAACACACTGCCGAAGAAAGATTTTCCTAGGGTCATCATACTTGTCCGAGTACAAGAGAAAGGTTGGATTGAGGCTGAATTAATGAAGGACTGGTTGAAGACAGTGTGGCAACATCGGCCAGGAGCCTTGTTGAACAAGAAGTCTATACTGGTGTTATACAACTTCTGTGGCCACTTAGTGAAAGCTGTGAAAAAGCAGATGAACCTGATGTAGACCTATCCAGCCATCATCCCCAGAGGCCTTACTTCAATTTTAGTCATTGACATCTTCATAAATAAGCCGTTCGAAGATCAAGTTACGAGGTTCTACATAATAACGATAAACAAAATGCGGCAAAAGCAAGCGACCATCCTTTCCTGTACACTGCGAGTGGATTGCAAGTGCGTGGCGACTGATCACACCCAATCATCATCATCATCATCATTGACCAACTCGTTTCCCAGGTGTGGTATATGAGCCCCCTTCCATTCTGTTCGGTCCATAAACCATTCTTCGTTCACAATCCGCTCCCAATCCTGACCTCTCTCCTCTACATCCTTCTTCAATAAGTCTGTCCGTTTTTCTCTAGGTCTGCCCACTGATCTCTTTTCCCTTATTTCTCTTTCATACTCCTTTCTTGCAGACCTGTTGGCACTCGTTCTTTTCACATGACCAAACCACTTCAGTCTTGGCTTTTGGATCACCTGGAGTAAGGAGTCTTCTAGTCCTATATCTTCTCTGACCTTTTCATTCATCCCCAGAGGCCTTACTTCAATTTTAGTGACACCTTCATAAATACGCCATTCGAAGATCAAGTTACGAGGTTCTACATAATAACGATAAACAAAATGCAGCAAAAGCAAGCGACCGTCCTTTCCTGTACACTGCGAGTGGATTGCAAATGCGTAGCGACTGATCACACCCCATCATCATCGTCATTGACCAACTCCAGTTTCCCAGGTGTGGTATACGAGCCCCTTCCATTCTGTTCGGTCCATGAACCATTCTTCGTTCACAATCCGCTCCCAATCCTGACCTTTCTCCTCTACAACCTTCTTCACTAAGTCTGTCCATTTTTCTCTAGGTCTGCCCACTGATCTCTTTTCCCTTATTTCTCTTTCATACCCCTTTCTTGCAGACCTGTTGGCACTCATTTTTTTCACATGACCAAACCACTTCAGTCTTGCCTTTTGGATCATCTGGAGTAAGGAGTCTTCAAGTCCTACGTCTTCTCTGACCTTTTCATTCTCGATTTTATCCCTCCTGATCTTCTGGATCATTGTACGTAGGAACTTCATTTCTGCTGCTAGGAGTTTTGACTTGTCGTTTCTTGTTAATGTAGTGGTTTCCAGGCTGTATGTGAGGATAGGGGTGTAGTATGATTTATACAGTGTCATCCTGGTTTTGAGTGGTACTTGTTTATCTCATAGTAGCTGTCTTACTTGGAGGTAAAAATGTACTGCTTTGCTGATTCGACTGTGTACTTCATAGTTAAGTTATCCTTGGACATTATACCATCCAAGTATTTAAATTCTGTGACACTGTCCAGCTTAGAGCCATTTAGCATGATTTCTGGCTGATTGTCACACTTCTTTTCTTTCAACACCACCGTTTTAGCCTTGTTGATGTTTAATCCATATCTCTCAACTCCTGACTCCACCCCTGCAGTCTCTCTTCCACATCTTTCCCTGAGTTACCCCAAATTACTATATCATCTGCAAATGCAAATGCAAATGCTTTATAAACCCTTACCCCTCGAATTAAAGTTCTCTGTGTTGTCTACTATGCGTATTTTAAACGTGAATTTTTATCTTATAAGACCTGTATTCATCTTTCACGATTTTGGAGATAGCACTTGCTTTTAAATGACGGAGTTAGGCTATACGCATTTACAGCAATCTATACTGGAGCAAATAAAGGCAATATGCGCAATTTAAGACAAATTTATTTTGCATTTTTATTATTATTACTACTATCGTTATCACATTCCGATTGATTTCATTAATGATTTCACTGAAAAAATCATCGGTAAAAAGCAATTGCAAAACTCTATTCGGTCTCTGGTTTCATACCTCACTGTAGTTTGTAGGCTGAAACCGCTGTAAACGGTGATTTCTTGAAATCGGGATCTGTCGATTTATAATTGCGCCAGCCGTCAGCATTAGCCACATGTCGGGTTACGGTACACAAGCCGACCATCGCCAGTTCACTTTTCGCCACCGTCAAATGCTATTAGATAATTCATTAGAGTACATTGGAGTAGAGGTGCGAAAATACTTTGGTTTTGTGTGTTACATGACATATACAACATTGAACAGTAAGCTATATATGACTAGAAGAGCACATAGCGACCATGTTTGTTTACTATCGCTTGAGCACGAGTGAACAGCTGACGGCTACACTGCCATCTAAATAATAGATTTTTGACTGACTCTCAAATAGTATCTGGATTCTACAAAGTTCGACGCTGAACCAAAAGATGGCAGTACAGAACAGCATCGTGTATTTTGTCGGCTAAGAAACGTCAGACGAGGGTGGGCGATACAATGTCATGTCGGGTCTTGCCCGACATGCGACCGGAACAGGAATATCGTAATGTTGGGTCTCCCCCGACAGACAAGGGGTAAGGGTTAAGTCTTGTTGACCCTTTCCTTTTAAGCGCCTTTAATACGGTATCCATTACAATGATAAACAATAGGGGCAACAAAGCACTACCTTGTTGTACTCCCCTTTTTGTCTCTAACCAGTCTGACAGTCCAGAACCGACTTGTACACAGCTTCTGGTTTTCTTGTAAAGCACCTGAACTTTTCAAATTAGACTGTCTCGAACTTTGAGCTTTCTCAGGCACTGCCAAATAAGCCCCCTTGGTATGCTGTCATAGGCCTTTTCGATGTCAAGGAACAGTAGATATAAAGGCTTCTCTTTTTCCCAATGTTTTTTCCATTAGCAACCTGACAGCAAATATAAGATCTATTGTTGATCTTCCGGGCCTAAAGCCATATTGTTCCTCTTCTAAAAGTGGTTCTACAATTTCTCGTAATCACACCCAATATTGTCCAAAAAAGTTTCAAGAAAACAGGAAATTCTTCTCCTCTGGATGGAACAGAAAACAATCTACTATGGGAAGGGAAGAGTGAAAATGAGGATGCGGACCAGCCATATGACTGCGAAAGCAGTGAAGATAGCAATGATCACACTCATAGCACACTACAGGAAAGGTAAGAAGAAATTTATTTTAATATATAATATATATTAAAATATTTTATAAAAGTCGGTCAATATTGGAACCAAATATTTTGTATTTAAGGCAGGTGCTGTGTGACAACACTGCAACCCTGCACAGCCTTGGACTCAGCTCCACACTGCGCTGTGTTGCTATGGCATGGTGTTTAGTCGTGTGACCAGTCAGCATGAGGGAGCTGAAACAAAACTGTTTAATGTGCAAATATAATTTTTTCTGCGTAAATATAGATTTAAATACCGTAAATATTTTGTGTGTTGATTTTCAGACCAACGATTTTTTTCCCTTTTAAACCATTCCAATCTAACCTATATTGCGGTATGTGATATTTTCACGTATTACACCCTCCCCAATTTTTGAAGATAAAAATTAGGGGGGAAACGGGTGTGTTATAGGAGAGTAAATATGGTATTTCATTTCCATAACAATTAAACAAACATGCTTTATATATTAATTTTAAAGGTTTGTTCTTTGCAAATTTTGAGGTATGGACAAAAATGCCTAACTTTTCATGACATATTCACCAAAATTAGTGCATTTTAAGCAATGAAATCAGAGTAAAATAATCATCATAAAATCACATCCCTACCAACACATTACACACACTGCAACTTGGATTCTTACATTTGGAAAGGTGTTGAGCATTTTATGGAAAATTATATACATTGGAAAATATAACAAATATTTTCTTGAATTAAAAAATGTTGTAATAACGAAGTTTTAAAGAACTGGCATTTTGGTGGCTACAAAAAGAACATATCTAGGCCATATATCTTCAGTAGTTTTAGAGAAAATGTACCTTTTATACAGCACAATCTGACATTGCTGTGATAGGGCATTGTAAGTCCCCTTAAATGCCAACTGACTTTGGTGGGACTTGACTCCCCTACCTGGAGTGTGAGAAGCTAGTGTCTAACTCACCATGTATACACCTGTTCAAAGAATGTTATTCTTCCTATGGTCATGATGAGGAAAAAATAAAGTTTGAATACTCACTTAGGAGGAGACCATCTGGGATACAATCATTCCGTAACTCATGCCATAACGGACCTTCTCCTGGCAGCACAATATCAGTGGCCACTTCTAGGAGAGTCATTCCCAAGCTGAATATATCAGCAGGTTTGGTGAAAATTTCTTGTAACACCTCCGGAGCCAAGTATCGAGAATCCCCATCCTCAGCATCATTTACACCATTCTGCAAAACACGAGAAATGTTATTAGTTAGGCCATCACAATGTTGTGAGCAGCATTCTCAACTGAAATGTAACTATGGAGTTCAAAGTGATATGACATTTTAGAATATACGGGGTGACCCAAAAGTCCGTTACCATCTGACGAGCTAATACTTCATGGAATATTGGAGGTAGAGAGGTAATAACTGACACACATGATTGGCATAACATGGAGTTTTATTGACACTAAAATAAAGTACATAAAATGACCAACAGATGGCGCTTCATAAGATACAAAAGCAATAACTAGCATAACAATCGAGATTTAGCAAAGACGATGTTCTTTATAACACATGCTCAACATGTCGGCCATCATTCATCAACAATACCTATATTCAAGGGACAATGCTGTGAACAGCACTGTACAGCATATCCGAAGGTATGGTGAGAAATTGCCTTTGGATGTTGTCTATTAGCATCCCTAATGAGGTTGGAAAATCGCGGTGGACTTGCGACTTCAGGTAACCCCATAACCAACGATCACATGGATTGAGGTGGAGCGGGGAAAGCATGACGGCCACAACTGCAGGTTCATCTGATGCCCTCTACCACTACAGCTCCTTTTATACCATACACAGGTCTTAGGCGGCATCACTGATGTGTTGCTGTCCTGCGCGATCTGTTGGCCTGTTTGTGCACTCGTCGTTGGTGTCCATGAAATCCTATGTCATGTCAAGCATGTGTGGCCATTTATAGCTGACATGTTGCTGTCCAGTGCCATTTGTTGGTCATTTTGTGTACTTTATTTGGTGTCAATAAAACCCCATGTCATGCCAATCATGTGCGTCAATTTTTACCTCTCTACCTCCACCCTGTAGTTTTATCTTTAAAACTTGACAAGCCAACACAGGAAAAAAATCAATTTAAAAAAATCTACTACTGAGATGAACACACCTTTCCCCTGATGAAGGCATATTCATACCTGCCAACTTTCAAAAAGATAAATCCAGAACATCCTGAAACGGAAAAATTTTAACAACACGCGCATCCGTCACAAAGTCTTGAGACATAGTGAAAAAGAAGGGCAAGGTGGGAGATTACAAACAATATTAATACAAGTCAAATACATGTTATGATCACCCCTGAAAATAAATACACAAAGTTACATCTTGATGAGTAAGTGCTCATCTGTTTTCACTTAACACTGGGAACAGTTCACACACTACACAAACAGTGTTTGTCTGCACTTTAAACTTGCGGGTCACAACATAAATGTCACTGTCAAAATTGAACTAAACATATACACTTATTTACAAAATTCTGTAACGTATGCAGGCTATTATGCATCACAGGTTGCTTTCTTTAGAAATTCTGGAGAAAAACTACTGGAGTAACATGGACCAGTACTTCTGGTTTTGCAAAACAGAAACAGAATCCAGAATTTCATTTGACATTGAGGACCTAAACTGATTTTGGTTCCTTTTCACCAAGCTGGACACACATTCACACTCAGCATTGCTGTGCGGTAGTCAGAACAGAAAGCATTAGCCTGGATATCCTATCATACTTAGGAACACCATCAGCTCCACAAATGTCCATCAAGCGAACCCATTTGGTGTCATCTGTCAGATTCTCACTCTCAAACGTAACACAGTCATCAATCTGAAGAGCTACAAATTGGTTCTGAAACACATTCATTGCATCCCCGACGACTCCCTGTCCTTACTCAGCAGTGATGGAAATCTTTCTATAAAAAAATTGTGGAGAAGAAAAGTGGGCATCTTCATTTTTTGAAACATCTGCAACCTTTGCATGTTTCAGTACTTCTTCACTGAGAGGGAACTTGTTAATAATATAACCACATCTGTGCAGAAGTAACCCCTCGCAGATGAAAAGAATGATGATTTATCTCTATCATTAAGTTTCTTCACCAAGATCATTGTCTCAACGCCAATGACTAGCTCATCATTGTCTCTCTGCCCCCTAAACAATTGATAATATTGTTTCTTAGTTGAACTCATTACGAACTCCGCTAAAAATACTAAATCGTTTACAAATTCATCACAAAATTCCAAGAGTTTCAGAACTACCGCCAATATTACTCACACCCATACACAAATAAAGCCTTTCAGCTGCTACAAAGTACGACGCAGTTATTAAAGTTGCTATATATAAATCCACAACCTGCTACTTTTCAGCAATATCTTTTCTTCAAAATCACAGCCTGCTACTTGTTTGGGAACATCTCAGTGAATGAGGTAGCTGTTGAGGTCGAACAGGCGACAAAAGCACGGTGATAATTGATAATGTGATTATCGATACATTTACTGGTCGAATTTCAAACACTGCATCTCGTATTACCAGCTAATAACGAAAGTCAAACAAATCCAATTGATCGCAGAAAGCGAAAACAAGCGCAGATATTCAAAATCTGTACAAGAACATTGTTCATCCGTACAACCGTAAAACACACTCAAAATCCGTTCATTTTATGAGAAGAAAAAAAAAACGGAATACTTGGCAAGTATGCATATTTATAGGGAAAGGGGAGAGGTTCACATTGATGATGATTGATGTTTGTTGCTTAAAGGGGCCTAACATCGAGGTCATCGGCCCCTAATGGTACGAAATGAAGTGACAACCTAAAAGTCCAAAATCCTCCACTGACCAGAATTCAAAGCATGAGGACGAAGAATGAATGGATGGACGGATATGAATTTAAAACGATAAATGGATCCGACCCACAGTGCCTCACATGCACAGAAGCTGGCACAAAACACAAAACAATAGTATTACTGACCAAGGGACTGCTTCTATAGCACGATGCTGAATCGATTATGCTTATAGTCGAAACGGGTCCAAAATCCAGGTTATCGGCCCCGGATAATGGTATTTATTGCTAGGAAAGTAGAACCAGGCTATGTGTAATGTTGCGGTACTAATCAAAAGTAGCGGAGGCTCGCGGTATTCCACACATTAGCGTACTAATTACAGGTAGTGCAATGCGCACATGTAACAAAGACCTATGGTGTTTCGCATATTGCGGCACTATTTGCAGGCAACGCAAACCTATAAAGGCAAAGCAAACCTATGGCGTTCCTCACATAAGTGGACTAACCACAGAGACTCGTATTATCCCATGGAATAAGAAATTATATTACTAAAAACCACCTTTCCAATACACAATAGTCCTTTATATTTAGGATAAAACCATTAATAGATATTACAATTAGGGCATGTTTTGCTCATGCTTAGTGAGCATCATCAGCTAGAAATAACTTAATCCACAGTGGGTCAGGGCCTTGATCCCGGTATATATAACGAAAATATGTCTAATATTACATTGATAAAATAAGAATTTTAAAAATTTTAAAATAATCAATAAGATTATATTATGTCTATTGAAACAAATATTGACCATCAAAATTGCTTAAAATGTAAGTGGAATGAACGACATGAAGATGTTACAATAATATGTAGTGATTAATTGTTCGTATAAATCGATGACCATAATAGTCTTCGCTCAATGGCATTAGACTGCTTATAATTAAAAACAGTTACTCACATAAGGGTGAGCTCTTGTAATGAATTATGACGTGATGAGGAATGCTAAAATCACGTATATTGGTTGATACCACATTCACTAACAGTGAAATGGACCTCTTGAATAAAGGCATGAAATTCAACTGGCCCAACCCAAGTAAGTCTGATGACCTCATTACCAGTATTGCCGAGGCTGAATCTAGTATTTTAAAACTCCCTATCGAACATCGAAATGACATGAAATACGAAATAAAGAAGAACCTCCCCTCCTTAGTTAAAGAATTGAAATTGAAGTCAATACCAAATTTCAACAAACAGATAACCGGAATAAAAAGTAAAATCAAAAATAACAATATCATAGCCACAAAACCGGACAAAGGTCCCACAACAGTACTACTGAATAAAGAACAATACATTCGCAAAACCGATGATTTCTTTTCTGCTGAAACTTATAATATAGTGGAAAAAAGATCCCACTTTAAAAATCCAATGAGACCTTAGGAACCTGTTAAAAAATCTTCTTGTAAACAGAAACTTACTATAATGAACCCTAAGTTACCCACAGCCAGAGCTCTACCAAAAATACATAAGCAAGGGATACCAATGCACCCCATTATAAATTGTACAAATAGTCCTACATATAACGTTTCTAAATTTTTGCATCGTTTCCTATTCAAACATTATAAATTCAATAATAAAGCCAACAAAAAGAATTCTGTCGACTTCTGCGACAAATTGTCTACATTCAAGCTAACAGACAATCATGTTATGATATCATATGATATCACTAACATGTATTCGAACATACATGTAAATGACACAATTAACATTGCAAAATCTAACCTTATGAAACATAACAATCTAAGCAGATGCAAAATAGACGATTTTATTAATTTATTGAAATTCGTACTTAACAATAACTATTTCACATTCAATAATAAAATATATCATCAAAAGGGACTAGCAATGGGCGACCCAATTTCCGGCATTCTTGCTAACATCTTTATGGACGATATGGAAACCAATTTAATGTATGCTGGGTATTCAGCCCGAAGGCTAGTTGGATCCTCAACAGGTTCACCATTAGCTGTCATAGATGGCCTAGGTGTCACCGAAGAGGCGTACTAGGGAAATGAGAAGTGAGGTAGTTTCCTGTTGCTTTCCTCACCGAGCTAGAAGTTGCTATTGCACATCAGTCTGCCAAGCCCACTGAAATGCCTGCACCAACCAACCCTATGAGCGATATTTTCACACCATTCATAGCAGCGACTGGCTGCATAAGGAATGGCATTACTAGCGTCACTCATACCTCAGCAACTTTCATATTGTTTTTTTTTTTTTTTTTGCTAGGGGCTTTACGTCGCACCGACACAGATAGGCCTTATGGCGACGATGGGATAGGAAAGGCCTAGGAGTTAGAAGGAAGCGGCTGTGGCCTTAATTAAGGTACAGCCCCAGCATTTGCCTGGTTTGAAAATGGGAAACCACGGAAAACCATCTTCAGGGCTGCCGATAGTGGGATTCGAACCTACTATCTCCCGGATGCAAGCTCACAGCCGCGCGCCCCTACGCGCATGGCCAACTCGCCCGGCCCTTCATACTGTCAAAGCCAAGGAAAAGACTGAGACAGGTCAATGAAAGTAACAATTTTATTCTAGCCCTTACCAGAAGACATAGTGCACTGTAAACACTACATCTTGCCAGCAAACTAATTAATAAAATTAACGGTGTAAAACTCTGGCTAAGATTTGTGGATGACATGTTCGCGATCATAGATAAACAACTGAACAATAGCGACAACTTACTCAGGCTCCTTAACAACCTTAACCACAATATTCAGTTTACTAGAGAGGACGAGGTCAACAACTCCTTAAACTTTTTAGACTTAACTTTGACCAGAGATAAAGAAAAGTTTACTTACCAAATTTACAGGAAACCATCTGACGCTCCTATAACAATAAAAAGTGAATCCATGCACCCCCACTCCCATAAGCAGGCTACATTTTACAGCTTGGTTCACAGGGCCATAAAAATTCCTCTCTCTAATGTTAATCGAGAAAAAGAACTACGTTTCATCAAAGAATTAGCTATGATGAATGGTTTTAAACCTGATATGATCACCAGAATCATAGGTAAAATTAGGTCAAAAGAGTACAATTACATTAGTTCCCGAAAAAACCAACAAATTTCGCTATTTTTACTTTCACCAACCCAGCTATTCACAATATCACTAAACCATTAAAAAAGCACAATATTAACAATGCATACCAGACCCGTAACACCAACCGTAATATTTTTTTTTCAATTCCAACTCCGTTAATACAATTTACGACAGTTTCTCAAACTCGGGAATATATAGACTCAGATGCACACAGTGCAATTTTTCTTATATAGGGCAGACCGGCCGTAGCTTTAGAATAAGGTATTTAGAACATTATAATGCCTTGAAACACAAAAAGCATTCCGCCATATGAGGGACACGGGGCATAATTTCAGTACTATTGATCAAGATATGCAAATACTTAAATACGTAAACAAAAGCAGTCTAATGACCGGGTATGAAAATGCTTACATTTCCTTGGACCAGTACTTTAATAAAAACAGTAATTTAAATGACGTCTCGGACATTAATAGCCCCATAATTGAGCAAATCCCCAATCTAATGACTAACTTTGGAATTAATGCTAAAAATTTCATGAAGATCTTTCATTATAAACATGCTTTCAATCCTCCTGTAGTAACAACAGCAACAGTAGCCACACCTACAACGCCTCCTCGCACTGCATCCCCTCCAATAGCTGACAACTCGCGTAGCGTCCCGCCCTCCTTCCCCTTCCCGCTATCTTCCCCGTCTCCACGATCGCATTCGTACAACACACGTAGCAACAAGTCAGTGACCATCAAACCTCCGTAAACAACTAAGGGACTAATCTCCCCTCAACCAACACACGGGTAAGCACCTTCTATTATTATTTCCTTACAGAAGCACGGCCTTTTAAATTCCAGCAACTGACACATATACTGTTCTTCCTTTCTCTTCTTTTTTACAGGGCACACCTGATTTATGTTTTTCACCTGAGAGGTCAGTAGTTCTCCATTTAAAGCCCAATAATAACACACTATCCTTACATAATAATAATAATAATAATAATAATAATAATAATAATAATAATAATAATAATAATAATAATAATAATGTTTGAAACACAACGCGAGGGAGTCCCATAAGGTTATTTACGCCGATCCAGACGACGTTTTATCCATCTGTGCAGTTCGTTTTTCAACCAATATACGTGATTTTAGCATTCCTCATCACGTCTATTTTATGAAACATCATAATTCATTACAAGAGCTCACCCTTATGTGAATAACTGTTTTTAATTATAAGCAGTCTAATGCCATTGAGCGAAGACTATTATGCTCGTCGATTTATACAAACAATCACTACACATTATTGTAAAATCTTCATGTCATTCATTCCACTTACATTTTAAACAATTTTAATGGTCAATATTTGTTTCAATAGACATAATATAATCTTATTGATTATTTTTAAATAGTAAAAATTCGTATTTTATCAATGTAATATTAGACGTTTTTTCGTTTTATATACCGGGATCAAGGCCCTGACCCACCACGGATTAAGTTATTTCTAGCTGATGATGCTCACTACGCATGAGCGAAACATGTCCTCATAGTAATATCTATTAATGGTTTTATCCTAAATATAAAGGACTATCGTGTATTGGAGAGGTGCTTTTTATTAATATAATAACTTCTTATTCTGAAATCCAATATGGTTTTATAATGAGATTCATAACTTTCAATTATCCCATGGAATTCCTCACATAGTGGGAACTGAGGATAGGTAAGGCAGAACCATGGTGTCGCTCATATAGGGGTACGAATCACAGGTACGGTAGTACCCTCCTCCTGATTCACACACTGTTGCTACTAATCACAAAACTATTGCGTACCTAACATAGTGATACGACACGCAAGTAAGGGTCCACATTGATGATGCCCCGTTGGACATTCTCAATTCTGGAAATTAATGACAGCTTAAGCCTGAAATTATGATGAACGTGATGTGCATACCAAAATCATATCCTTAACAGTACAGCAAACACAGTTGATGGGAAGTGTTGGGTTGTTGTAAAATCTGGAACTGTGGTGTGTGAAACAAGGTTTGCTATTATTATTATTATTACTATTATTATTAATATTGAAAGCCTCTGTGGCTCAGACGGCAGCGCGTCGGCCTCTCACTGCTGGACACTGTGGTTCAAATAACAGTTACTCCGTGTGAGATTTGTGCTGGACAAAGCACAGCCGGGACAGGTTTTTCTCCGGGTACTTCGGTTTTCCCTGTCATCTTTCATTTCAGCAACAGTCTCCATTCTCATTTCATATCATCTATCAGTCATTACTGAATCACTTTGCGCGTGGGGACCCATCATACTAATAGCCTATATATGATTCATTCATTACATCCCTGACCCGGTCAAGACTGGAAAACATGTTGTAGGTTTTCATTTTCATTATTATTATCAAAAAACCAGGAGATTATTCTTTTTGCGGCATACTCCACATGTTACGACACATCATTGATGATGTAACTTTGAAGCATATTTAACACAATATACTACTGAATTATGTAACACAATATACTACTGAATTATGTAATTTCTTCACTGTAACTGCCTTAGGGCTCTTCATAAATTTCTGAACTTGATTTATGCTCAAAGCCTTGTTGAATGCGTTTTACGGTTTAATTTTTTTCATAATTCTTTTTCGGGAAATATGCTAAGAAATAGTTTTAAAGTCGGCACTGTTATGGTGAAATGATAAACTAAAAGGCATTACATTAGAGATTCTGTCATACTTAAGAACACTACGAGCTGACTGCATCTGTCTTGCCAGTGCCCACTGAACATCAATTCTCTCCAGGTACTTAAAGAAAGCAGAAAAGCCTGGGATTTTCAAAAAATACAGGAATACTAAATCTGTTCTCAAAATTGTGATCAGGAGAGAGGGAGGAAGGACCAAAAATAGGGAGTCTCCCGCTTAAATCGGGGGAATTCGCACGTCTGTATTATTATATTATTACTACTAAATTAATGAGCAGTGAAAACTGCAGGAACATTGTGCATTATGCAAGTGCTATCAAGGTCATGTTAAGATCATTCTGCTACCGTGTGTGACAGCAGACACTACTACCTGTGACTGTCTGGCCGTGGGTCAAGCAGCCATTACCAAACCTGACACACAAAGGGAGACCAATGGCCACAGGTGGAAGAGTCCTCTCTATGGAGGCTAGGCAAAGCCTTTGTGTATGAAACGACACATAAATTCACCAGAAAGGAGAACATGAGCGACTGTTTATATGTAACAGTTTTACCAGGATAAGCATTGGAAGGAGATAATAGAGTTGTGACAGCAAAAATGAAATTGGGAAAAAAGGAAAATCTTAAGAAAATAAAGAGATAGTAAAATAAATTTCTGGAGAGACTGAAACAACAAATTCCAGTTACTGAAGTAGGAAATGTAGATGTGGAACTTCAAAAGGGAATTTGTAAGTGGGCCAGAGTAACTGTGATAGAACCTTGATGAGAGTGAAAGGGAAGAGGACATCATGCCGGAATGAGAAGGTGAGAGTAGCAGTGAAAGAATAGAAGAAAGCATGGCAAGAATGGAATATAGATTTTTTTTAAAATGAAAGCAAGAGGAAGTATCCTGTTTACAAAAGGAAATTGAAGATATTTGAGAGAGAAGAAAATTAGGGAAGAATTTACACAGAAGATGGAAACGTATGGAGCTGGCAGTAAAAGAATGCTATATGGAATTATACAAAGTAATAGGAAAGTATTTGTTTTTGCTATTTGATTCACATCGCACCGACACAGATAGGTCTTATGACAACGATGGGACAGGAAAGGCCCAGGAATGGGAAGGAAGCGGCCGTGGCCTTAATTAATGTACAGCCCCAGCATTTGCCTGGTGTGAAAATGGGAAACCACAGAAAACCATCTTCAGGGCTGCCGACAGTGGGGTTCGAACCCACTATCTCCCGGATGCGAGCTCACAGCTGCGCGCTCCTAACCGCACGGAACGAAAGTAAAAGTTTATACAAGGCTGACAAAAGACGAAGGTGAATAGTTGATAACACATTCAGAGGAAATAAAGAGAAGATGGAAGGAGTATTTTGATATAAACTGCTGAATCTGAACCCGGTCTAGAAAGTGAAGAATAAAGGCCAAGAGGATCCGTCGTGCTGACCAGTGGTCGCTTCGTAGGCTATAGCCCTTCGGGGCTGTTGCGCCATGGGGTTGTTTTTTTTTCCTTCTGAATGTGAAAGACAGTGCTGAGGGGACTAAAGTAATACGGTGTGATGACTCAACAGTAGAAGATGATACAACAATGTACAGGAGGAATTCACAGTCCATAAAATAAAAATTGGGAAGGCACCAGGGATGGATGAAATTAGTGTGGAAATGTTAAAGGCTGCTGGACCTGTTGGACTACAATGGATGTACAGATTGTTGAAGTGTATTTGTAAACAGAAACATGTGCCAGAAGAATTACAGAACAAATGAGGGACATGAAGTTCAAGGGCAAGAGCGCGAGAGGGAGACCTAGAACAAGGTGGATCAATTCATTAAAGAGTGGAAGAGAAAAGGAGAAACCTGGACTGGAACAAAATGGTGGAAGGAGAGAGGAAGGTGGAAAAGTGGCATAATTGCCCCGACCTGGCAGGAGCTGGATAAGTGGAAAGGAGGAGAGCGATGACTACACTAATGATCAGTGAAAACATCAAGGCCAATGTGTGTTATGAAAGAGCTATGATTATTTAAATGTGTGATGTATTACGTTATGTGCTATACACAGTCTACTGCACTGGAACCTCGATTCTCAGTTTTTGGAGGGACAACGGAAAAAAAAAAGGTACAATACAGGAAAACTGAAAATCCGGGAACGAATTAAAAACCATCAATAATTTAGCTAAACATCATAAAAATGAAATATGTATGATTATAATCTTAAAAACACTCCTATAACAAACCCAAAGTACAGACCTAATGGGACTACGCCTACCAAACAACCACTGCTCAGTCCAAAGGCCTGCAGATTACGAGGTGATGCATGGCCAGTGTGACGAATCCTCTCGGCCGTCATTCCTGGCTCACTATATCAGGGTCGCCATCTCACTATTAGAGAGCTCCTCAATTAACAGTAATCACGTAGGCTGAGTGGATCTGGAACCAGCCGTCATGCCCAGGTTAAAAAGCCTGACCTGGCCGGAAATCGAACCTGGGGCTTCCAGATGAGAAGCAGGCAAGTTAGACAGCAGGTTCGGCTTCAAACATTAATTATGCCAGTTAAAAATCTTTATATTTTACATTTAGTTTTACTGGGGAAACTTCATCAGTTTCCTGTGAAAACTTCTTTCAGGTCAGCAACTTTGAACAGCCAAACGCTTGTGAAAAATCGAATAAAATGGAGCCAAACAACAGTCGACAAGTAAATTCTCTATTCTAATAAAGTAAATCACATTAGATACAAAAGAGGCCAGCATGATGGCAACATCCCTTTTTTTTTTAATCTTCCATTGTAATATAGTCACCAGTATACAGTCTATAGTAAGTTTTTGGAAATCTTGTGCCACGTAAATTAGGCATACATTGCCTTTTAAAGGTTATGTTGAACTCCAGAATATGGTTTTGAACGTAAGTATTGATTCTCAAAAGTTCTCGAATGCACTATATTCAATTTTGCCAGTGACTAATTTTAAGCTAATTGGAAAGAGAAAAATATCATCAAAATTCCAGAAATTTTGTGAGCTTGAGCCCAGCTGGCAAGGGCGCTTGATGAACTCTTACTTACTATGTCATTTATTACAGACTTTAAAATAGAAATGTTCAAATCATAAATGAATAAAATCTATTAAATTAGTCACTATATGCTAAAATTTTAAATCTGCTCTGCTCTTGGAACTTAAGTCCTTATTTACATCTAAAAAAGAAATACAATTTTTCTTTGTGTCTAAATTTACCTTAACTTTGTCATTTAGTAAAACACTTCAAAACAGAATAATTTTCAATTCGTAAAATAAATAAATAATACCTATTAAGTAAGTCACTATCTTGAACTTAAAATATTTTCTGCTCTACTTGAAAATTTCTCCTTTTCTTAAGTCCTAAAAAAGAAAAACATATTTAAATTTCTAATCTGTAATTCCATTACCTTATTTATTCCAATAATTGTCACTTAACTTACAGCTATATTTTTGAGAACTCTCACATAAATCGGAATTTCCTCCTCTTAATCCCGTCCGACCATGCTAGCCATTTTAACCATCCAATTCCTTTAAAATAAACAACCAACAAACCAACTTTAGAGACATTTTTGCGAAAAAGATGACAACTCAGATGACTGGAGAATTTTATTTTACTTACTTCAGTTTCACCTAAATTTATCCACAAATTAAAATGACATAACACTGGTCTGAACCAAACAAGGCTTCTTAATAATTTCACCTTATTTTCTTGACCCGGCATAAGAACAAAAGCCTATATCATGTCTATTCTGCATTAATCAATGCTTCATCTTTGAACGGGAATTTGTGTACCATGTAGTCACGTGATGAAGAGAAACACTTTCTAACAGACTTAGAGAATATACACTTTTCCTCAAACTTCAATGCGTTCACCAAAACAAATACAGAGTTCCTTATCTTCAGATTAAAATCATCCTTTTGATTTGCTGGAGTATGATAATCTACAATTTGCTTTACGCCGGACCGACACAGATAGGTCTTATGGCGACAATGGGATAGGAAATGGCTAGGAGTGGGAAGGAAGTGGCCTTAATTAAGGTACAGCCCCAGGATTTGCCTGGTGTGAAAATGGGAAACCACCGAAATCCATTTTCAGGGCTGCCAACAGTGGGGTTCAAATCCAATATCTCCCGGGTGCAAGCTCACAGCTGCACGGCTCTAAGTGCACCACCAACTCGCCCAGTGTATGATAATATACATCAAGAAGAGAGGAGTAGCTTTTATTATCACGTGGTTTCACAAAACTTGCCATCACATTCTTCAATAGATCCTCCAAAATTTACTTCAATAAGTGGATGTGCGGCATACTTGACTGAAGAGCTACGTTTGGATTCTCAAAGATATCCACAGAACTTGAGAGAAAAAGGCAAAATGATTTATGCAAATTTGATGAAAAAACATGAACAGTCATTCTTCATGTAACAAAGTATGGCTCTCAGTGTCATCAGTAGTTTAATTTTTTTTCCTGGGTAAAAGTGATGGCTGGGTTTTCCTGTTAAGTGAGGAGTGTGGTGAAATGTTATGACAGGTTCACCTATTCAGACAAACATGACATCTGCACTTGGACTGAGCTTAGAAAATTTTGTTAAGTCTTCAAAGTTCCCCCTCTGAGAATCCTTACTCACAATTTTGCTCCTGAATAAAGTAACCAAAGGGTCCCACTGCAGGAAATTCCTATCTTAACACCTTCTTAGTGATTCAGAATTTTCCCGATCTCTCTGTTGTGTAAAGTTTGAAATTCTCTGAACTTTCCTTTCCTCTTTGCACTTCCTTCCAGATAATAAAATACATCAATTATATACTTTCATCTACATTTACACGCAAGCACACCCTTCCCTACAGCAAGATTAATTAGGTGACCAGAACAGACTACGATGATTATGTTACTATTTTTCCACTTCAAACATCCTGCCACACCATTCTTTAATCCTACTATTACTAGAGCATTATCAGCACCATGTGCTAGGCAGTTTTTTAATGGAATGTAGAATTCCTGAAAAGTTGAGAGCAAAAGATTGGTAATGTCAGCTCCAGTAGCATCCCCTTCTAAATTAAACACAGAGAGTAGACAACTCTGAATTTCATTGAGTTCAGGTCTAAAATATGTTACAACAATACAATATATTTTCAAGTCGCTTTTATTACTACCATCAGTAGAAACAGAAAATGCAATCACCTGCAAATGTGATACAAATTTCACCCTTATTCTATGCACATTTCTGTAATGATAGCCACTGTTTTCATTCTAACACACCCTTATCATTTAGCGATTTCCAAATCAGGAAACATTTTGCAAAACAACAGCCCCGCGCGGTCAGCACGATTTACAGGCAGGTTATGTTCTAAAATAAATAAAGCCGTGGCATTAGTCACAGAATTTACGTCTTGATTTTTACATGAAAAGTTCAGTTTCTGGTTTCTTTCTACACACTGGACACTCTAGGTATGTTTTCTCGTTTGGATATGTTTCAGTATATTGCACTTCCTGGCATGCACAACTGAAAAATCACACCTATATATAGTACAGAATGTGAGCATTGGTCCCGCTCTGGATTCACTGAAACTCCTCCCTATAAACGCTATTAAACACTGCATTATATTTCTTTAATGACATTTTGGCCAAAACATTTATTAAGACATACAACCAAGAAGCACTACTACATGACGTAACACAAGCACTTAGGCAGGTCCTACCCCGGGTGGACGTCTATGGCATGCTACTTCTGAGGTTAGGTTACTCGTGACTTCCACTTCCTGTTATTAAGCTATTTGAATATTTGTACTATAGACCAAAGAGGAACACATGGCTGGCCACCGTGCCCCGTACTGCTATCCAGTTGTGATTATTAGAACTACTATCGACCACTTATTAAAATGATAATTGTTTATTAAGTAGTCACCTATTCAAAATACAATAAAATCCTTGTGATTATGATATAAACGTTTACATTAGTTTTTTAATGGGACATGATTTGCTTGTGTTACAAGCATCATAAGCCAATCATATCTTCTCTAAATTAGAAACAGGATCCTGATTTTGTTGTTAAGTGTATGAGATTATCTCTTAAATGTTTAAAAATATTTACAAGTTTAAAAATACATTAGTTTTACACGAATATTTCATCAATTGTGAAGCATAAACACATCTGAAGGACAGATCTCAAGTCTTGAATTTTAGACGAATAATTCATTAACTGTGGAGTTGATACATATCTTAATAACAGTTCAAAAACTTTAATAACTTGTTTTTCAACCAGTGTTCTATTACAGCTGTTGTTACACTGTTCTTACAACACTATTTATCTTATTGAGGTAAAGATGAAAAAGATTAGCATAAGAAGTTCAGCTTAGAAAAAGTGTTTCATGTGGTGTTCTAGACTTTTCCATACATCACAGAAAAACACTTAACTGTTTTAAGTAGAATAATTGTGATTAATGTTTATTTTCAAACTTGTAAATATTTTTAAACTTTTAAGGGATAATTTTGTATGTTTAACAACAGAATCAGGATCCCGATTCTAATTTAAGGAGATATATTTGGCTGCTGATGCTTGTAAAACAAGTGAAACATGTCCCATTAAAAAACGAAAGTAAAAAGTTTATATCCTAATAACAAGGATTTTATTGAACTGAATAGGTGGTGACTTAATAAACAATTATAATTTTAATAATTATATTGAATTTCAACACCGACAAAAAATGATAATAATTACTTGCAATACTCAGCCATATATCGATAGAACGAGGAAACGCGCAGGAGTTTAAAATAATATGAAATTTACTGAAACTGCTCTGAAAATTGGGGGATCGATCCTCGTGATCGGGAGATTGGGAAGAACAATGAAAACTCGGGAGACTCCCGCTTAAATCCGGAAGGTACGTCCGTTAACCCTACCGCTCTGAAGGTAACGATTCGTCGGTACCCAAGGTTCCTACAAAAACTGTCATGGTAACGATCCACTATTACCAGCCTTTACTATTATTATTCGGTTATTTATGTGCCAGATAGCAGCACATTGCATGGAATAAGAAGGGCACAGTTTCAACTGACATAATCCGCGGAAACTGCCAGCTATACATATTTAGAGATATTCTACAAGTCTGAATCATGTGCTCACTGGAGTTCCGTGTCTTGTTTATGTCATGGTCGGCAGCAAAAAGCGTGCATTTCTCTCTGTTTTAGTTGATGATTATACAGTGAAATTAAACAGTATCATACATCATAATTATAGACCGTTATGCCTTTCACCATTCAGTCCGCAAGCCCCTGTGAATTTACTAAACGTCGCCACAATCCTGTATTTGCAACTAGGTACTGCTGTGGCCTCGTTTAGTCCTATACCTCTTACCTTTAAATCACTAGAAACTAAGTCTAACCATCCTCTTCTTGGTCTCCCTCTACTTCTCTTACCCTCCATAACAGAGTCCATTATCCTCCTAGGTAACATATCCTCCTCAATTCGCCTCACATGATCCCACCACTAAAGCCGGTTTATGCCTATACCTTCGTCCATAGAGTTCATTCCTATCTTAGCTTTTATCTTCTCATTCCGTGTACCTCCTCCCATTGTTCCCATCTGCACCAGCAATCATCCTCGGTACTTTCATGCCTGTTACTTCTAACTTAAGAAGAAGATAGGCTGAGTCCACCCAGCTTTCGCTCTCGTAAAGCAAAGTTGGTCTGAAAACAACCTGATGTAAAGATAGTTTCGTCCGGGAGCCAACTTCCTCCTTACAGATTACTGTTGATCGCAACTGCGAGCTCACTGCATTAGCTTTACTGCACCTTGATTCAATCTCACTTACAATATTACCATCTTAGGAGAACACACAACCTTAATACTTGAAATTATAAACCTGTTCCAGCTTTGTATCACCAATCCGACATTCACTACTCTTGGATTTCCTACCTACTGACATCAATTTAGTCTTTGAAAGGCTAATTTCCATACCATACAAATTGCACCTATTTTTAAGTTCCAAGATAATAGACTGCAGGCTCTCAGCACAATCTGCCGTTAAGACCACCTAGTCAGCAGAGGCCAGACTGCTTAATAAATTTCCACTTACCTGAATCCCTCCCGGCCACTTTATACCCTTCAGCAGACGATCAATGTAAACTATGATTACAGCCTTGTCTAACTCCTGTAAGTACCCTGAACCAAGAACTCTTTTTTTGTTTGTTTGTTAGGGGCTTTACGACGCACCGACACATATAGGTCTTATGGCGACGATGGGATAGGAAAGGCCTAGGAGTTGGAAGGAAGCGGATATGGCCTTAATCAAGGTACAGCCCCAGCATTTGCCTGGTGTGAAAATGGGAAAGAACGGAAAACCGTCTTCAGGGCTGCCGATAGTGGGATTCGAACCTACTATCTCCTGGAAGCAAGCTCACAGCCGCGCGCATCTACGCACACCGCGAACCAAGAACTCATTCTACTATCAATTTTCACTGCAGCCCATTTGTCTTTGATTGATTTTAATAATCTACCCTGAATCCCACAGTCCCCCAGAATGGTGAACATCTTTTCCCTCTGTATCCTGTCTTATGCTTTCTCTACATCTACGAAACAAACACAACTGTCTATTTCTCTCAAACATTTTTCAATTACCTGGTGCATACTAAAAATCTAATCCTGACAACCCCTCTGCTGTCTGAAACCACAATGGATTTCATCCAACTTCCTCTCAACCACGGTTTGCACCCTCCTTTCCAAGATGCCAGCGAATACTTTGCCTGGTATACTAATCAATGAGATACCGCGATAGTTGTTACAATCCTTCTCGTTCCTAGCTTATAGATAGGTCAATTACTGTTCTTGTCCATTCTGAAGGTACCTTACCAACACTCGATGCTAATCTTACTACTCTATGAAGCAATCCCCTGCCTTCCCACAACACCTCACCATTTCAGGTCTAATTTCATATATTCCTGCTGCTTCATGACAACAGCGTTTATTTACCATCCTTTCCACTTCATCAAGCGTGTAATTTCACCATCATCATTTTCCTCCTCCCCATGAACTTGGTTGTTCACGACACAACCAGGAATATTTCCTTTTAGGTTGAGAAGATTTTCAAAATATTCCCTCCACCTGTCCAGTTATTCCCTAGAATCTATTGAGTTCACCTAAATTACCAAAAACACTGTTTATTTCCTTTTCCCCTCCCATCCTAAGATTATTTGTTACTGTTCAGAAAGGTTTTCCTGTTGCTTGACCTAGCCTTTCTAGGTTATTCACAAAATCTTCCCAAGACTTCTTATTGGAATTCATAACTATTTGTTCCGCTCTGTTTCTTTCATCTATGTGCAATTCCCTGGCTGCATCAGCACTTTTTTGGAGCCATTTCTGATGAGCCTTCTTTTTGCATTTACAAGCTGTTCTCACTTCATCATTCCACCAAGATGCCCGCTTTTCCCCATCTTTCCACACAGTTGTTCCTAGGCAATCCCTTGTTGTTTCTACTACAGCATCCCTGCATGCCATCCATTCACTTTCTATATCCTGAACCTGTTTAATGTCCACTGTTCAGAACTATCCATGTACTTCTGTCTAATTTCTTCGTCCTGGATATTTTCTACCATTATTCGTTTGCAGACAGATCTCACTAATATTGATGGCTCCCCATAGAATTGCATTACGTTCGCCAAGTTGTTTCCAAGGAGTCCCTCGCCTGTCAAATGGGAATGGGACTCCGTTACTCCCATAGGTCTGAGGCTGGCTTAAAATGTTCTGAGCTCGGTACATTCATGAAGCAAGATGCTACCCTACTTACACATAATCCAAGTGAGGATCTCTCCTCTAACGGGTTATGGACCACCGGTGGATTTTATAGTCCTAGCCGCCTGAGCATAAGTAGGGCCATGACTCAGAATATGTCCAAGATGCTCACTCCCATTCCATAGCAACTGGTATTCCGACTCCCAGGACCATTTACTAGGCCACTCAGCTGTTGCCCATGGTTCACAAACTAGGACGTGACTACAGTGACCCACACCATGAACCATTGCAATAATATAGCATAATAACAATGTATCATGAAAATTAATATTTTTTAAAACATTAAAATATTAAAAAAAAAAAAAAAAACAGAGTCAATAGCATAAAACGTTGTAAATGGACTACATTTATATAAGATAAAACAACCCACTATCATAAAATGGATCACGAGGTCCGCTGATTACTCGTCATCTCGTAGGATGAGGGAGATGGTACTCGGGAATTTTAGACTGCGGCGCATATCCGCCAGGTCCACGCACTCCGTAAGGATGTGTACCACGGTAAGATGATCGCCGCAAATACACACCGGAGGGCCTTTCAGTAAATAGGAGTGCGTTACTATATCTTGGTTGATTCGAAGAAGACATAATACCACTACTTCCCTGAGAGAAGCGCAAAGGGAAGACCTCCATACCTTCGTTGTTTCTTTTATCCCTCTCAGCTTATCTGGCAGTGGGGTGGCCTGCCATTCTATCTCCAAATGGGACATAACCATATGTCTCAGCTTACAGTAAATATCACTATCTGAAACACTGTAAGGCAATGGGGGCAATGTAACAGACTCATTGGCAGCCTTGTCAGCTACTTCGTTTCTCTCTACACCCATGTCGCATGGGAACCAAATAAACGTGATTCCCTGGTGCCGGCATCCGAACCCCGGGCAGCAGGTCGTGGATCCGCTGCACCAGAGGGTGCCGAGGAAAACATGTATCAATAGATTGTAGTGAGGTCAAGGAGAAGGTACACAGCAGAAAGTGCCAGCGTTCATCAGATGGCATGTACCGCAGAGTTTCAAAGATAGCATAGAGCTCTGCTTTGTACACACTACAGGCTTCCGGGAGAGGAAAAAGAAACCTATCAGTGTCGACAACGAACGCACAGCCTACGTACGTTTCTGCCCTTGAACCATCCATGTAAACAACTACTGAATCTGGATATCGGCCAACAACAGACAGGAAGAGCCTCCAATAAATCGAGGGGTCCATGTTCCCTTCCGGGCCAGTGTGCATGTTCAGGATTATTTCAGGTCGTCGTATTATCCAAAGAGGTGCCCTACTCGGTCGTCTGACAAGGAACCAAAGGTTCATCAAACAATCTGCGACTGCTAACCAAGCGTATTTCAAGAGGCTGCGTTGCTCAAGGATAAGCAGCGCACAGCCGATGGTTTGCATTGTGGAATACGCAAGGATAACTTGGGTGAATTGGCATATGTCGCAAATTTGCAGCACAGGAGAGAAGCATATGCCGACGCCTCAGGTGAAAAGGCAGCACACCAGATTATGGCTATCAATGGGGCTTGTACGAAAAGATCCCGTTGCCAACCTAACTCCGCTCTGGTGGATACTATTCAGTTTCGCAAGGATGCTTTGCTTTGCTGATCCATATGCTGCACTGCCGTAGTCTAACCTGGATAAAACATATGCCCTATAAAATCGTAAGACCATCGTGCAGTCTGCCCCCCTCCCAAGCAGTGCTGCTAAGAAACTTCAAAATATACTGCTTCTTAATGCATTTCACTTTTAACTGCCACACGTGTGGCTCTCACAATAATTTGCTATCGAAAAGGAGCGCAAGAAACCAGTGTCAACTATAGGAAGAGTGCCATTTCCTATGAAAAGCTCAGGGAGTGAAGAGTGCGCTTCCAGCAGAGGTCTTTGCGGCTGAAAACCAAAAGCACATACAGCGATGGTATTACTGCTGAACCAGTAGCAGCGACAATAACGTTTATGGCAATCGTGAACAGAGTAACATTATGAACCAATCCCTGCAGGATTCCATTTTCTTGAACGTGGTATTGAGAGTCCCAAGATATACCCGACAGTTCCGATCTCGGGGAGAATGAAAACCAGGGCAGTTAGTGCATCTGTAAGGAGTTGTGTACTCTTCCGCGCCATGAGCTCCTCTGCCACATGTACCACACACAGACAAAGAAGAAGTAGAAGAAGAATAACAGGGAAATCACTTGTTGTTTCGTAGAAATAAAGTCTCGAGAACCGCATTCCGCATTAATTTTCAGGCGAAGTGTACCCTTTATTTCCTACACCCCAGAAAAGAAACGAATGTTTTGTTAATTTCTACGATGCATCGTGACATCAACATTGAGACTTCCACAGGAGAGAAAACGAAACCTGAAATAGTAACGTTTTATAATGCAGCCAAGTCTGGTGTAGATACAGTTGACCGAGTGGTACTTACGATGTGGCAAGGAAAGCTAACAGGTGGCCCATGGTTGTGCTTTACAGCATGCTGAATGTGGTGGGGATAAATGCTCAGACTATTCATCGCAGCAACAATGAGGCTGGTACAGTAGAACCTCGATCATTCGAAATCAATTAATTCAAAATCTCGCCTAATTCGAAGCAACTCTTGTTCCCAGAAACATGAGGTGCGGTTTTGCACGTTATTTAAATAGTTTAATTCGAAATACAGATAATTCGTAATTCGAAGAACAATGTCGGTCCCGTTACCGAAATTCAGACGTTTAATTCGAAACAGCCTTTACATTTTGAAAAAAAAAAAAAAAAAAAAAAGTATTTTACAGAGTAATTTAAATTCAAAATATCTCCGTGTCATGAAAGAACGCGTCTTCCGGAACATGAAGGGGTAACTTTGCGCATTTTCACCTACTTCAGTGTGTCTACAGTGTGCTTCATATCTGCCATGTTCGAGCAGAATCGTAATTATTTTGTATTCAGCGTTTTGAGGAAAGCCACAATATCACGTAGCAGGCAGTGTGCGGAGAGGAAGAATCTGCAAACACTGGCGATGCAGACAGTAGTTGACGAAAAAGCATGGCTTATAGCCTATAATCAATTCGTATGCACCAATCAATATTGTCAATGCCGATGAAACTGCATTGTTTGTTTGTTTAATTTTTTAAAATGCTGAGGCTAAAAGGACTTATGGTTTTAAAGGAGAGAATTGCCAGCCGGAAAATGTACTGTGTTGCTATGCACTTATGCAGTGCACACTGCACAATGAAGCGAGACTTCCTTCCCCTGTCATAGGAAAGTTCGAAAAGCCACGATGTTTTAAGGGCGTCGGGTACTTTCCATGCCAGTACAAGGCATCTAAAAATGCAGACAGTACAGTAATCCAAAAGATAAAGTATTTGCACAGGGGAGCCATCGTAATTTTTCCTCGTCTTTGAATCGTGTTTTTCTCCCTTTCGTTGCGTGAGGTTATGTTTGTCATTGTTTTATACAAGAGCATTATTTGAATAATGTAAGTGCACCTTGTCAGATAAATTTCTGAGATAGTGTTTTCCATGGCATTTGAAAAGTTTAAACTGAGAATCAAGGTGATTGCATGCATTAGGGCCATTTTCTCCAAATCGAGTTAAACCTGGTATAAATTAAACCCGTTTAACTTTAGTACCTAGTTTAAAGTTGCGTCCATTTTCTCCACCAATTTCTGACACTCGTTTAGTTTAAACGGGCGAGCTGTCGTTGGCGCTGACGTTGGCTGCACTGAAGGAATAGTCGAAGGCATGGTCGATTGGAATTGGCCAATCAGAGCCAAGTAATTCAATGACCGACATTTTTGTAATATCAGCTGTTTGTGGCGAGTTAATGCTATCGTACGTAGTGAATAAAGAACAAATTCGGCGGGATATTAGCTTTACTGATAAATAAATTGTTTACATTTGTGCGAAGTGTTGTGTTATATAATTCTACCTATTGCTGTCTACAATTTATTGGAACGCACTTTTATTTCTTATTTTTCTCTGTCATGCTTTACCATAAACAAGTACCGTGGGCCTAATACGTGTCTTTTGATGTCTATTGTCTTACGGAACACACGGGAACGTTGAAATATTAAAATCCTGGTCTTTCAGCAATAGGCCTACGGTATTCCTTTCCTCAGAAAATCAACATTTATGTGAATTTCAAGTAAACAAATTCCAAGCATGCTCGGGATCTATCTCCTATCAAAATCCATCGCCCTCGGCCGGGATCAATCTCACAAACCTTGGATCCAGCAGACAGACCACTGAGGATGTATTATTTGGAGATGTATTACTTGATTCCATATTCGTTTATAACATAACCAAGTTCGCGATATGTCGTACTGTATGCATAATACTCTTCTCCCTATAGCATTAATATTTCTATTGCTGGTATGCTGGCAATAGATACGATGAAACATTCTTAACTATAATCTATTCTATTACAAGTTTACTAGCAATCATGAAATACTTTATTGTTTTTCTGATCCTATAAATATATAATCTAGCGATTAGAAATTGTATACCACCGCCTCTCCTCCCGTGCCGGTCAACATTCGGATGGTAAAAATATTTTCGACAAATTAGATTCGAACCGTCTTGTCACGGATTCGGACGATGCTGACTACACGCTTTAGCGACCACAGCCACCACGCACCGCAGGAAGAGCCGACGTATTACACGACTTATGTACGAATATTTTTATGCTTCACATTACAGTATTCATACCACGAACAGTATTTTACAGTATATAATATTATAAGGAGACTGCAATTTAAGGTCGGTGGTCCCCGTTGTTAATGAAAAAAGTGCCTGCGCATCATATCTCAAAGCAACCAGAATCATTGCTTCGTGCAGTTGACGTTTTAAATGAATCCTTCTTCGATACTAGACAATCCTTGCTGTTCGCTTATGAATTATAAATCCATCAAAGAACTCCGTTACATCCGATTTTCCAAGATTGTAAACTTTTGTTGGAACGCGGCTTCGTAACCTCTCTTGCACATCAAAATTATTTCCTATTTAACCAAAGACTTCAATAAATTCTCCCATTTTTCTAATGCTAATACTAGGTTATAATTTTAGTACGTTTTTCATTAAAGTGCTGCAGTACTGGTAGACAAAACTAACCCTTCTATTAGGAAAATCACAGATACGTTAATAAAATGTCAAGAAGGTTGAATATAAACAGCAGTTTAAACCAACAATATAGAAGGTTTAACTCTGAGCCAGGTTTAAACTTGATACAAAGTTTAAACCAATATGGGGAAAATGAATGTTAGTTTAAACTCAGACTTAAACCAGATTAAAATAAACGTAGTTTAAACTCATTTGGGGAAAACGGCCCTTAATGGGTCTTAGAAGTGCGATGGCGAGAAATCGTACAAGTACAGAATAGTCACTACACTGTTGTTGTAACGTGGACGGAAGCGAGAGACCTTCTCTCCTCGTCATAGGAAAGTACGATAAGCCGCGATGTTTTAAGGGCATCGGGTACATTTTGTGCAAGCACAAGGCATCTAAAATGCATACAGTACAGTAATCCAATGAATAAAGCACTTGCACAGGGGAGCCAGTATAAATTTCTCCTCGTCTTTGAATCATGTTTTCTTTCTTTTGATTTCACTGCGTGAGGTTATGTTTGCCGGTGAGTTATCCAAGTGCATTATTTGAATACTGTAAATGCACCTTGTTGGATACATTTCGGAAATAGTTTATTTCCATGACATCTGAGAGCTTTAAACTGCGAATCAAGGTTAATTGCATGGAGTATCAGATCTTAGAATATATTGTGACGCCGCAAGGGTTGGCATTTCCGAAGTACGTGTTGGCGGTTAATTCAAAATCACGTAATGCGGAGTCCGATTTTGGCGTCCCAACGACTTCGAATTAACGAGGTTTTACTGTATATAACACAAAGCCAATTTCTAAAAGTATTGGCACGAGAACTGTCAGAGGATTTCCTTCATGTTTGTGCAATGTGCTCAACCATACCGAATGAACTAAGATGTGACATTCAAGGTCTTTTCCTGGAACTCCCTAGAGAAACAGCACCAACAGAAGCAATTTCTTGCTCCAAGAGGCAAAGGTGTCACAAGTGTGGCCGATCAAAAAAAAGATATACGCAGTATAAATGCAGATTATGCAAGAACTACCTTTGTCTGCAGTACACTCAGCCGATTTGTTCCGACTGCTAACCTGTTGAGCGGGTGTGTACTTTGGAGCATGCATACATGTACGTGTTCCTGTTGAAACGTATACATATATTGTATCTTATCTAAATTCCCTTTATTTTTCATTGAATTAAAAATTACAGTTTATTTATCGCTGGTAATTACAATTTATTTACTGAATTATTTCTTACAACTTGTAACTTTGTAATACATATTGTACCCGTCTAAATGGTACCTCAGTTAATTTGGGAAAGCTGGGAATATTTATTACGGAGCATTGCTTACGAGTGCGCGTGTACCAGCTGTGACATAGTTGTGCGAGAGCGAGCCGGCCGAAACTAGGTCAACAGCTGATCGAGGGTGACCAGAGCGCAGTTACGTCATGACACCAGCAGACGACAGAGGGGAGGAGAAATGTTCTCATAAAATCCACTCGTAGCGGTCAAGGACGAGCTATGGCGCAGGTCGATTACCAGCCAATAGAAATTGAGGAAAGTGCTGGAAATATTAGGATTGTTCTGGAAAAGTCGAAGGAAGTTCTTGTGTATGAACGACAGAACAGTTCAGGAGAAATTTCACGAGACGACGGCCAGAACAGTTTTCCAAGAGCACGTCGGACAGTGGTTTTCTTACGAGAAGTCGAACCGTGTATTCTCTACGGGAAAGAAGAATATTTTCAGACGACGTGAATACTAGTGTAATCCTTGTAGGGCACGATCATTACATTACTTGAATGCCAGTGTAATTCATTGTTAGCTCAACGCAGTATCCAGCGAGCTTATTACAGTCATGCATTCTCCCGGGTGGAAAATGTTAAACCACAGACAGTCAGCGTGCTCATTAAAGCCGATTCTTGCCATAGAAGCTTTAGGAATGTTCCATTGGACATTATGAAAGGAAGTCACGATCTCAAGTGGATAGACGAGAGGAAATCTAACCTTTATTTAATCATCATAATATTCAGCCCTATTATTTGTCAGCCTAAGGCGCATCGTAACTTAATGAATGTGTTCAGAAGACGAAGCTTATAGTAATAATGGACCTGAAGTACATCGTTGCGCCAAGTTAAGTGTTGAAAATAACTTAGTGAGTTATAGCTAGTGTGGATCCCTGTGCTAATAGAATATTTTAGTTTCAGCTATCTCCGAGGAAACCAAGTTGTCGACATGCGGCGATCAAGAAGGAAATCGAGAGATTTTCTGGGACTTTGCTGGAATAAAAGGAAGACGCTGAATAGAGCTACAGTCATGTGGAACTAAATTCCAGAGTGCACGCCAACGCGATGACTTTGTACATCCGTAAACCACCATAGATGAGGCAAGAGATGTCGTCGCCTGGAGCAGCATCCCGACGCCAAGGATTCTCACCGGAAATATGAGTACCCTTGTAAAATTTCTTCTCTTTTAGTAGATGACTAGATTGTATTCTTGCGTAGAGTAAAGTAGTTTCCTTAGTAATTTGTATTTAATGGTGATGGGAGAGCGTTCCTTACTTCGTTGATTTGTGATTTCAATATTGTTCTATCTTTGCATTTCCTTGGAATAATGATAGTTTTATTTTGGACGTGATGATGAATAATCCCAGTTGTTCTTGAGTCGACAAGAGTGAGTGATTATGATCTTCGAAAGTGACTTTAAGGGAGTAAGGCCTACTAACAATCATGATAATAATAATAATAATAATAAGAATAAATTAAACTCATAAAAATAGTAAATGAAGATATGATTAGATGTAGGAGTACACTATAATTAAATCGTAGTTTTAAAACCCTGTTAGTCATGTGTAGTGATTGATGGTAGAAGGGAAAGTGAACGACGAATGTGAGAAATATTCTTCGAGAGAACGATCTAGGAGCCATTATAGGATAATAATAATAATAATGCTAATAATAGTAAAGGTCGGATAATGTAAAAGTTGTTGAGATTAAACTTGTATGGTCATTGTGATAATGGAGTTCGCCATTAATGGACGACATGGGACTACTAGGGTGCATGCCGGGCCTAAAAGGTATTATGAGTCACAGTGATTGTAATGAATGATTATGGCGATAATGATTTATGAGGATGTACGAATTTAGTGACTAATAATAGGTCTATTTCTGGCTCAACAACTGAAATGAATAATACATGACTTAATTGTTATTAGATGTTTTCGAGGCTCGTGAGCTCTTATCACTGATGATGGTGATAGTTATTCTTCGAGAGAGAAATTTGGCTTTCTGTATCATCATAACTACAGTCATGAGCGAGTTTTTATTCTGGTCAGATGATTGTAAGGATCTTCAATAAAACTCAAGAGGAAGACGAGATAAATGACTGGATGATAATAATAATAATAAATATTATAGATTCATTGTGTGATAAAAATTTACTTAACCAGTTGGTAGAATTGGGTTGTTTGATGTCATTTACTTATATCATTCCAAGGAAACTTATCTTGTATATTTTTTTTTTGGTGACTGTGAAGCATTGTTGTTGTTGTTGTTGATTCCGTGTAGGATCTCATGATGCTCTATCCATCCATGAAATGTTAGGTAATGTAGAAAAGTTAAATAGAGTAAGGAAAGAATACAGTCAAGCGTAGTCTACGAGAGAGAGGGAGTTATGCCAAAGAAATTGTAAAAATATTTCCCAACACTAAAATGAAATTGTAAAGGAATTTTATGATGACAAGATGAGTTAGAGGATTTTCACAGGTAGAGTGAATGAATTTTCAAGAGATTTCCTCGAACAAGTAAATGCTGAGCTAATAGTAATTTTTCTTCAAAATGTATGAAATTATTTTACCTGTAAATGACTAAACATGAGTTATAACGGGAAATGACAGCTTTGCTAATTTTGTGGTTCATTCGATGTTGCAGAGTAAAATACTGGGTGGAGTTTCATTGAAGAAGCAATGGAATCTAACTCCAGAAGCATGCGAGGACTTATAGTCGTGTTCATTTATTCACAAGCCATTAAAGATTGAGATATTTCTTTTGTTGCAAAGTCACATTGTATTTAAAAATTTTTTTTCCTTTCATGCATTTGTCCAGACTGAGTTTCCGTTATGTTTTAATAAACGTTGTTGTTATTTGCCCTGATTTTCATTTATATTGTGTCACCTATCCAGTCACCAAGGGTCCTGAAAATATAAACTCTATGAAATTGTCCCTTAATAGCAAAATCGGCCCTGCGAACGGTCCACCCTTTTGGGACTCTCGTTTTGCCGACTGAGCGACCCCGGAGAAGGGGACATATTGTATACCAATTTTTTGTCTTCCTATTATCTACATATTTTACAATATGCAAAACAATAATTTTAAACCTCCAGAATAAATAATATGCAAGAAAAAGTTAAAATTAATGGATATGTAACGGCTTCTAAGGGACAATATTATTATCCAGATTTACAAATGCCACAGATGTGGATTTGCCCTTCTTTACTCTATCTTCTAAGAACAGAAATAAGGAGAGAATTGCTTCGTGTATGTTTAGTCCTCAGCCCGAAGGCTGGTTGGATCCTCAACAGTTTCACCATCAGCTGTCACAGATGGCCTAGGCATCACTGAAGAGTCATACTAGGGAAATGAGGAGTGAGGTAGTTTCCCGTTGCTTTCCTCACCGAGTCAGAAGTTGCCATTACATATCAGTCTGCCAAGCCCACCGAAATGCATGCACCAACCGACCCTATGAGCAATATTTTCACACCATTCATAGCAGGGACTGGCTGCAGAAGGAATGGCATTACTAGCATCACTCATACAATACACTTTCATTTTGTGAAAGCCAAGGATAAAGCTGAGACAGATCAATGAAAGTAACAAAATTGCTCTAGCCCATACCAGAAGACATAGTGCACTGTAAACACTAGGTCCCGCCAGCCAAGGCATAACACTATTTAAAATCCTATTTCATACTATACATACACTGAGGAACAGTTTCTTCTAAGGCAGCTACAATAATATACTCAGCCGGACAAATCAAGGAGCTGTCTAATACGAGAGGCTGTGGACCTGGGCACAAAAGTCAAGCAACATGGCTGAGGATGTTGTCACACTGACCACATGAAACTCCAGATCTCCAGGCCATCTGGCGAATGAAGCACATTTGAAGACATTTTCCTACACAACATTCCTCAAAGTTATTAGCATTAGTCTCGTAACTGCTACCCTCTTCATAAATTTGTAAACATTTGAAATAATGTCTCACGATTGACTACACAGCATTTTTTACACTAGTGATGAATTAATGAGTTGCACATTACTCCTACTCTGCCATAAACTAGACTAGAACACAGAGACCAGACTGAATGCGCACATATACTATGCAGTAACACCTCCGTACAAACAAAATGCATTGATCATAAACAAAAGACTCTCCTGGGTGTGGAGACACAACTGGGCAGGTAAATTTCGCCAATTACAAAGGACATTTGACATATAATAACGAAGAATCATCTAAACATGGAGGTTATTATATTTTCTTCACAATGTCAAACAAAATAAATATCGTGAGTGCAAGATCAAGAAATATAGTACTCTGAAGTGGAATAGGGAACCCTATTGTTGAAATCATTGATTCTATTAGAACTGAGTTTAAGGAGAGTCAAGCACAGATGTCACGTGAGTTCAAAGACAACCAGACTAGGTTAACCCAAGAAATTAAAGTGATGTCGCGTGATTTTAAAGATAGTCAGGCGAAGTTGAAACAAGAGATTGAACGAACGGTTACAAACTCGATAGCTAGCGTAGCGCAGGAGTTTACTGAGAGGCTAGGCACGCTCAAGAAATCAATTATGGATAATATGATCACACAGAAGACTGAGGTGGAAAGGAAAATTTCTGAGCTTAGCAACCAAATACAATCGCATAAGGAAAATACGACCGATGTGCAATTGAGGTGGACTAAACGATTTAAGGAAGTATGTGATAGTATAATTCAGGTCGACAAGGGGGTCAGACAGGAAATTCAGATGAGCAAAGAAGTCATTACTGGTGAAGTAGAAGGTCTGAAAACAGCTGTAAATGACAATAAGAAAGCTATCGGAGAAGTTGTATCCAAGGTGGAACACGAACTTCTTGCGTCCCGTGGGTTAGTAGGACAAATGGAGGATAAAATAAAGGGGATGTCAGACGAAATATCAAATATGACAACGGAATTACAAACGTTGCGATTGCATAGTGACAGCACACGAGTTGTGACTGCGTCCGTAATTGAAAGGCAATCACAAATGGAGCAACAGTTTAAAGCAGGATTCATTTGTTCGACTCCTAATGCAGCACAGGAGATAAAAACTTCCGGTCGAGCTAAGAATAATACCGCATCTTTAAATCAAATGGACGATAAAGGGAACAGGCCGCAGATTGTGAATATTATACGTCTACAGGACAATCAACCCCGAAAGTTCAACAATCAAAACGGACCTACACCTAAAACTTTTATTAAGGACCTACAAGAATATTTTAAAGATAATGACATTCCTCCTGAACGACAATTACGAGTGACGGAAAAATACCTAGATTCGTCAGCTCACACGTGGTTTATGGCATTCCGGTACAGTTTCGATGATTTCGAAGGATTTAAAGTCGCATTTTTCGATAAATTTTGGAACACAGATATTCAGCACAATTTAAGGACGGAATGGTATGCTCGTCGATATGCTTCGACGCTGCCTACGAAATTTTCCGAGTTTGCCGCAAATCAGATCCGGAAAATTCGAGAATTGGACGACCCACTTCCAGAGGAAGAATTATGCCGAGTCATCATTCGACAGCTACCGCCGGACGTACAAAGAATATTAATAGCATCGAACATCCGAACAGCTATAGAGCTGGAAAGAGTATTAAGACAGCGAGATATGACGTCTAGGGATCATACCCGTAATACTCGAGCCTTGAGTCAGGAAATCAATTCGACTTATGTTGAGAAAGAAAGGACGGTGGTTCCACAGAAAAATAAAGAGGTACAAACTAAAGAAAGGTCCGAACGGAGTGAAACAAGGGATGAGCAGAGATTACAGAGGGGCTTCCATGGATTTCGACCGTATTCGATGGGATCAAGAGGAAGAGATCGATATTTTGGCCGAACTTCCCGAGGAATAAAATATGCCGCCGAGAAAAGAAGAAATTGTTATCGGTTTTATCAACCAAGGGGGACAGTTGATGAAAACAAAGAACATGTCCGGGAACTCAAGGAGAAAACAGACGGAGGTGAAATATGGAGAAGAGCTATTTTGAATCAAAATACAGATCCCGACGTAACAGGCGCAGAATCCCTCGCATTTCAGGAAGAAAAAAAAAGACGGAAAGGAGAGGAGGAGACCGTCTGCCAGCCCGGAATGAGTCAAGGGGTGAAAAAAAAAAACGTCAATTTTTGAATGAAGAAATACCCGAAATATTGGCGAATGGTCAAGGGGACTGCTTTGAGATAATTCAGGTGGATTCATGGCTCACACGACCGCATGATTTATTGGAAGAAAGACGCCAGGACAACAACCCGAATAAAGGTAAATTACCTGTCATTACAGCACGAGTATTCGACAGGAAGGTATCCTGTTTAGTTGACACTGGAGCTACCATTAGCGTTATATCCAACAGTTTTTTACAGGAACTGCAGGGAAAAGGAGATATACCATCAATTCCGGTATCCAATATGAAGATTAAGGGTATCATACCGGATAAATCCGTAGAATGCAAAGTGCAGGTTTTCCTCACACTTCAGATAGGAAATTCAGAATTTCCTCACATTTTTGTAGTAATGTCGCGGATCCAATACAATATGATTTTGGGAGTCGACTTCTTAGAGTACTATCAAGCTCAAATTAAATTCAAAACTAATCAAGTTTTATCAAGGAAAAACGATTTTTCAGAAATCGTATCCCTGGAAGATGGGGGAAAAATCTCATATCAAGAATTGGTCACCAACCAATTGTCGTCGCGGGAATATCTTTGGAATCAAGAACAGAATGAAAATCCTGACCGAATTCAGCACAACATAGTGGATCCTGAAGAAGAAGTTTCCCTAAAAGAGATAGAGACGAAAGCTCAAGAGATTGAAGGGACGGCTGAACAAAAATTGATAGTTACATCAGTACTGTTAAAACATAAGGTAGTATTTTCGGACAAACCTGGGGTAATTCCAGACTTTAAATACACACTGTTAATCAACGATTGGTCTCCATATAAGAGGAAAGTATACCCTATCCCAGATAAATATTATGATAGAGTGGGAAAGGTGATTGAGAGGATGGAGAAAGATGGTATTATTGAGAAAGCCCGAACTCCGTATTTAAATGCTATTGTTATTATTCCTAAGCCTGACGGTTCCCTCAGACTGTGTTTGGACGCACGGGCTGTCAACGAAAGGCTAATTCCAGAGAATGATAGGATGCCTAATGTGAAGGATATACTCCGAAGATTTTCCGGCATGAATTTGTTGTCAATCATGGACGTAACGTCTTCATATTATCACATCGTGCTGGAAGAAAAGTCTAGGCTGCTTACAGGTTTCCTGTATGGACAACACACCTATGTGTTCGTTCGTCTCCCCTTCGGAATCAAAAATGCAGGGGCAGCTTTATTGAGGGCCTTAGATCGATGCCTGACGCCGGAGGTAAAGGAGTTCACCACTCGTTTTGTAGACGATATCGTCATCGCTTCCAAAACGTTTGAAGAGCACGTGATGAAGCTAGAAAAGCTACTCACAAATCTAGAAGAAGCAGGGTTGAGAATTAATTTAGGGAAATCCAAGTTTCTTCAGAAAGAAATCCAGTTTGTAGGCCATGTGATAGACGGAGGAAATATTAAGCCCAACCCCGTCAAGGTGACCGCTATTTGTGATTTTCCACGTCCACGAAGGATAAAACACGTACGTCAATTCCTAGGCATGTGTCAGTTTTACGCGAATTTTTGCCCGGGTTATACGAGAACGATCTCGCCATTGCAGGAATTATTGAAAAAGAACCAGAAGTGGAAATGGTCGGAAGTTGAAGAACAAGCTTTCATCCAGACCAAGGAAATGCTAAGGAACAATGTTAAGCTTAGCTACCCCAACTTCGAACGACCGTTCATTATTCAGACGGACGCCTCAAAGGTTGGAGTGGGAGCAGTCCTATTTCAAGAAAATCCAGAGAAACCGGACGTGAAAGACTTTATTTCGTTTGCAAGCAGGAAATTACGACCTAATGAGAAAGGATACACTATAACGGAATTAGAAATGTTAGCAATTGTTTACGCTTTGACGCAATGGAAAAAAATAATTTATGGGTTCCCCATACTGATCCGAACAGATCACCATGCCTTGACGTTTATGACGCGCACCACAATGAGTAGCGAAAGGGTAATGAGATGGACACTCTTTGTCCAGCAGTTTGATATCCAAGTCGAGCATTGCCCGGGAAAACAGAATGTGTTAGCAGACTATTTGAGCCGTAATCCGGAAGAAGATGTCGAGGTTTATTGGATCGAGCTAATTCCGGATGACCGGGAGCTCCTACGAAAATTACGATATTTTCCACAGATGCAGAAAAGAGATGCTACTTTAAGGCCTTTGATTGATTATTTGTCTGGAAAGATCGAACCGGGTGATCCCGGGTACAAAATGCTGAGGCGAAAAGCTAAACGATATCTTAACCAAGGGGGCATGTTATGTCAATTCGTGGACCCCATGAGGGTCAATTTAAAGGCCGTGGTGCCCATGAAAATTCGAGAAGACTTAGTATGGCATGTGCACAGAATTACGGGTCATGCAGGACTCGATAAAACTGTAGCAACTATCCAAGAAACCTTCACTTGGGATAAACTCCGCCAGAATGTACGTGAAATTATACGCACCTGTGATACGTGTCAGAGAACGAAAGCCAGCTCACACTTTGCTAAGCAAAAACCTATTCCTATTATTCCAGAGAGACCACTAAGCTTATTCGCAATGGACATATTTGGCCCGATTCCAGCCAGTAGATTTAAACATAAATTCGTAATTGTAACCATAGATGTGTTTTCGAAATTTCTAACCCTTTTTCCAATTCAGAAGGCGAACACAAAATCGATCCTATGGAGATTAAAGAAAAGCATAATTCCTATGATGGGGAAACCCAAAGTCTTGCTGACTGACCACGGATCGCAATTCACGGCTGAAGAGTTCCGACGAGGCTTATCTGAAATGGGGATCAAGCACACCATGAGTTCGATCCGAAATCCAGCCAGTAATCCCGCTGAGCGGGTGATGCAAGAGATTTCAAAATTTTGCAGAATTTATTGTAAAAACAGACACGATAGGTGGATCGCAGTGTTACCAATAATGATGGACGTGGTAAATAACACAGTGCATGAGGCGACGAAATTAATTCCCTCAGTCATTCACTTCAATCAATATCCCGTCCGAACTTGGGACAACGTAATTCCCCACCTGGATCAAAGACGTCCTACTCATGCGGAAGTAATTCTCCAAGCGAGAGAAAACCTTGTAGATCATGCCAACAGAAGACGGAGGAGAGTACGTAAGAAACGATTTCATCGTCCCTTAAATGTTGGAGAGTACGTATTACTCCGTAAACCCGCTATTTCAAGTCCTGTTGAAAAATTCTACGCGAAGTTCGCACCTTTATATGTTGGACCTTACAGAGTAATTAAAGACTTGGGGAACAACGCATACCAGGTAGAGAGCTTTGATGGACACTTTAGAGCTATTTATAATGCTGGGAATTTACGTGTCTATCACCAGTCCCGGAGAAATCCTAGAAATTAATCTTGAAAAGGAGCTGTTATGGTGCACATTTTCCGTGTACATTTAGAAAGTGAATTGAGTTGTTATGATTTAATCTACTAATTAAATCCTAAATCAACCAAGGGGGATTATGTACCCGTCTAAATGGTACCTCAGTTAATTTGGGAAAGCTGGGAATATTTATTACGGAGCATTGCTTACGAGTGCGCGTGTACCAGCTGTGACATAGTTGTGCGAGAGCGAGCCGGCCGAAACTAGGTCAACAGCTGATCGAGGGTGACCAGAGCGCAGTTACGTCATGACACCAGCAGACGACAGAGGGGAGGAGAAATGTTCTCATAAAATCCACTCGTAGCGGTCAAGGACGAGCTATGGCGCAGGTCGATTACCAGCCAATAGAAATTGAGGAAAGTGCTGGAAATATTAGGATTGTTCTGGAAAAGTCGAAGGAAGTTCTTGTGTATGAACGACAGAACAGTTCAGGAGAAATTTCACGAGACGACGGCCAGAACAGTTTTCCAAGAGCACGTCGGACAGTGGTTTTCTTACGAGAAGTCGAACCGTGTATTCTCTACGGGAAAGAAGAATATTTTCAGACGACGTGAATACTAGTGTAATCCTTGTAGGGCACGATCATTACATTACTTGAATGCCAGTGTAATTCATTGTTAGCTCAACGCAGTATCCAGCGAGCTTATTACAGTCATGCATTCTCCCGGGTGGAAAATGTTAAACCACAGACAGTCAGCGTGCTCATTAAAGCCGATTCTTGCCATAGAAGCTTTAGGAATGTTCCATTGGACATTATGAAAGGAAGTCACGATCTCAAGTGGATAGACGAGAGGAAATCTAACCTTTATTTAATCATCATAATATTCAGCCCTATTATTTGTCAGCCTAAGGCGCATCGTAACTTAATGAATGTGTTCAGAAGACGAAGCTTATA
The DNA here is from genome assembly GCF_040414725.1 of Anabrus simplex. Taxonomy (NCBI): domain Eukaryota; kingdom Metazoa; phylum Arthropoda; class Insecta; order Orthoptera; family Tettigoniidae; genus Anabrus; species Anabrus simplex. The sequence goes on from NC_090266.1 coordinate 682,037,838, forward strand.
GTAATAATGGACCTGAAGTACATCGTTGCGCCAAGTTAAGTGTTGAAAATAACTTAGTGAGTTATAGCTAGTGTGGATCCCTGTGCTAATAGAATATTTTAGTTTCAGCTATCTCCGAGGAAACCAAGTTGTCGACATGCGGCGATCAAGAAGGAAATCGAGAGATTTTCTGGGACTTTGCTGGAATAAAAGGAAGACGCTGAATAGAGCTACAGTCATGTGGAACTAAATTCCAGAGTGCACGCCAACGCGATGACTTTGTACATCCGTAAACCACCATAGATGAGGCAAGAGATGTCGTCGCCTGGAGCAGCATCCCGACGCCAAGGATTCTCACCGGAAATATGAGTACCCTTGTAAAATTTCTTCTCTTTTAGTAGATGACTAGATTGTATTCTTGCGTAGAGTAAAGTAGTTTCCTTAGTAATTTGTATTTAATGGTGATGGGAGAGCGTTCCTTACTTCGTTGATTTGTGATTTCAATATTGTTCTATCTTTGCATTTCCTTGGAATAATGATAGTTTTATTTTGGACGTGATGATGAATAATCCCAGTTGTTCTTGAGTCGACAAGAGTGAGTGATTATGATCTTCGAAAGTGACTTTAAGGGAGTAAGGCCTACTAACAATCATGATAATAATAATAATAATAATAAGAATAAATTAAACTCATAAAAATAGTAAATGAAGATATGATTAGATGTAGGAGTACACTATAATTAAATCGTAGTTTTAAAACCCTGTTAGTCATGTGTAGTGATTGATGGTAGAAGGGAAAGTGAACGACGAATGTGAGAAATATTCTTCGAGAGAACGATCTAGGAGCCATTATAGGATAATAATAATAATAATGCTAATAATAGTAAAGGTCGGATAATGTAAAAGTTGTTGAGATTAAACTTGTATGGTCATTGTGATAATGGAGTTCGCCATTAATGGACGACATGGGACTACTAGGGTGCATGCCGGGCCTAAAAGGTATTATGAGTCACAGTGATTGTAATGAATGATTATGGCGATAATGATTTATGAGGATGTACGAATTTAGTGACTAATAATAGGTCTATTTCTGGCTCAACAACTGAAATGAATAATACATGACTTAATTGTTATTAGATGTTTTCGAGGCTCGTGAGCTCTTATCACTGATGATGGTGATAGTTATTCTTCGAGAGAGAAATTTGGCTTTCTGTATCATCATAACTACAGTCATGAGCGAGTTTTTATTCTGGTCAGATGATTGTAAGGATCTTCAATAAAACTCAAGAGGAAGACGAGATAAATGACTGGATGATAATAATAATAATAAATATTATAGATTCATTGTGTGATAAAAATTTACTTAACCAGTTGGTAGAATTGGGTTGTTTGATGTCATTTACTTATATCATTCCAAGGAAACTTATCTTGTATATTTTTTTTTTGGTGACTGTGAAGCATTGTTGTTGTTGTTGTTGATTCCGTGTAGGATCTCATGATGCTCTATCCATCCATGAAATGTTAGGTAATGTAGAAAAGTTAAATAGAGTAAGGAAAGAATACAGTCAAGCGTAGTCTACGAGAGAGAGGGAGTTATGCCAAAGAAATTGTAAAAATATTTCCCAACACTAAAATGAAATTGTAAAGGAATTTTATGATGACAAGATGAGTTAGAGGATTTTCACAGGTAGAGTGAATGAATTTTCAAGAGATTTCCTCGAACAAGTAAATGCTGAGCTAATAGTAATTTTTCTTCAAAATGTATGAAATTATTTTACCTGTAAATGACTAAACATGAGTTATAACGGGAAATGACAGCTTTGCTAATTTTGTGGTTCATTCGATGTTGCAGAGTAAAATACTGGGTGGAGTTTCATTGAAGAAGCAATGGAATCTAACTCCAGAAGCATGCGAGGACTTATAGTCGTGTTCATTTATTCACAAGCCATTAAAGATTGAGATATTTCTTTTGTTGCAAAGTCACATTGTATTTAAAAATTTTTTTTCCTTTCATGCATTTGTCCAGACTGAGTTTCCGTTATGTTTTAATAAACGTTGTTGTTATTTGCCCTGATTTTCATTTATATTGTGTCACCTATCCAGTCACCAAGGGTCCTGAAAATATAAACTCTATGAAATTGTCCCTTAATAGCAAAATCGGCCCTGCGAACGGTCCACCCTTTTGGGACTCTCGTTTTGCCGACTGAGCGACCCCGGAGAAGGGGACATATTGTATACCAATTTTTTGTCTTCCTATTATCTACATATTTTACAATATGCAAAACAATAATTTTAAACCTCCAGAATAAATAATATGCAAGAAAAAGTTAAAATTAATGGATATGTAACGGCTTCTAAGGGACAATATTATTATCCAGATTTACAAATGCCACAGATGTGGATTTGCCCTTCTTTACTCTATCTTCTAAGAACATAAATAAGGAGAGAATTGCTTCGTGTATGTTTAGTCCTCAGCCCGAAGGCTGGTTGGATCCTCAACAGTTTCACCATCAGCTGTCACAGATGGCCTAGGCATCACTGAAGAGTCATACTAGGGAAATGAGGAGTGAGGTAGTTTCCCGTTGCTTTCCTCACCGAGTCAGAAGTTGCCATTACATATCAGTCTGCCAAGCCCACCGAAATGCATGCACCAACCGACCCTATGAGCAATATTTTCACACCATTCATAGCAGGGACTGGCTGCAGAAGGAATGGCATTACTAGCATCACTCATACAATACACTTTCATTTTGTGAAAGCCAAGGATAAAGCTGAGACAGATCAATGAAAGTAACAAAATTGCTCTAGCCCATACCAGAAGACATAGTGCACTGTAAACACTAGGTCCCGCCAGCCAAGGCATAACACTATTTAAAATCCTATTTCATACTATACATACACTGAGGAACAGTTTCTTCTAAGGCAGCTACAATAATATACTCAGCCGGACAAATCAAGGAGCTGTCTAATACGAGAGGCTGTGGACCTGGGCACAAAAGTCAAGCAACATGGCTGAGGATGTTGTCACACTGACCACATGAAACTCCAGATCTCCAGGCCATCTGGCGAATGAAGCACATTTGAAGACATTTTCCTACACAACATTCCTCAAAGTTATTAGCATTAGTCTCGTAACTGCTACCCTCTTCATAAATTTGTAAACATTTGAAATAATGTCTCACGATTGACTACACAGCATTTTTTACACTAGTGATGAATTAATGAGTTGCACATTACTCCTACTCTGCCATAAACTAGACTAGAACACAGAGACCAGACTGAATGCGCACATATACTATGCAGTAACACCTCCGTACAAACAAAATGCATTGATCATAAACAAAAGACTCTCCTGGGTGTGGAGACACAACTGGGCAGGTAAATTTCGCCAATTACAAAGGACATTTGACATATAATAACGAAGAATCATCTAAACATGGAGGTTATTATATTTTCTTCACAATGTCAAACAAAATAAATATCTTGAGTGCAAGATCAAGAAATATAGTACTCTGAAGTGGAATAGGGAACCCTATTGTTGAAATCATTAAAAACACAATAGAGAAACAACACCACAGTACATTGCACTCCTTTGCATACCAGGTACAATTAAACCACCACAACAATTTTCATGCATAAAAATGCACTACTTTGTCCCATGTAGCCCATGGAGAAATTACACAGCTTCTCAGTTCACCCATAGTTCATCTGCCAGTAATCAAAGGACATTTACTGACTTTACAAGCATAACAGAATGCATGCAACTTACATTATTGATTTGATGTATCAAGCCAAAGTCCCCCAATTTGAAGACACCTTCATCAGTCACCAATATATTTTCAGGTTTAATATCCAGATGTATGAATTCTTGAGAATGAAGATGTTTAATCCCCTGAAAACCAAAAAACAAATCACTATTTAAGCCTACTACAGTGGTCTGAAAAATTCTAAATACAACAGCAAATAAATAAATAAATAAATAAATAAATAAATAAATAAATAAATAAATAAATCGCCAGCCCACTAGTGCACGGTTAGCATGCATGGCTCTTACCTAGATGCCCTGGATTCAATTCCCAGCCAGTTGAGGGATTTTAATTCTCGACTGCTTAGTTTCCCTCTACTTCTCTTACCCTCCGTGGCCAAGTCCATTATTTTTCTTCTAGGCAATCTGTCTTACGAGGACACTCCCCAAGCAGCACGCACAGTAAATTCTGAATTGGTCAAACCCACAAGAGGAAGAGGTTTATCCTGGCATGTAATTTTAACCATTGTCCCACTTATGTATTTTTTCTTTTTTGTCTATTCAAATAAATACAAATTTTGTCTAATTTTAAACATTCAGGGACATTGGTGAAATGTTTTACATTAGTTGCGCAGATTCTACATTTCATGCCCTCATCACTTATGCCATCAAATGATTACTCTACAATCCAAATAACAATATCTACCTACTACTTATAAGGCTTAATTTCCTAATCATATATTTTGGACATCACTTGACTTCATTCAACTAAATTCTGTTATTTTTGTTTTATGTTTGTCTTTTTATTAGTTTTTTCATCTTGTATTACTCCTCCCTGATGTGTGATTCCCCCTGTGATTATTTTACTACTTTTTCTTTATAAACATTAACAGGAGGGGGGGATGGGGAATGCAAAATGCAACCCTGACTAATTCCTTTCTGAACACTTGCTTCTCTTTCATATTCTTTATTCTTATGAATCCAGTTTGATTTATGTACCATTTATGAATCACCTTTGTTTTTAAGGATGGAGATTTCAGTCCCTTTCACAATCTCATAGAGCCATTTCCCAGCCAGTAATTCTCAGGGCCTATCGTAAATTCCACGCAACTTATTCTTACTTAAGTACATCAGAGCTCTGTCAAATTCCTACCTCAACATTTGATCATCTACCTCATCAGTGTCAATACCTTCCCTTTCTCTCCATGATCAAGTTGCTGAATATGTTACCATCACCTTCCTGCCTGGCCTTGTTTGCATGGGAAAGTTTTTTATCTACTAATGATGATGCCTCTCCTTTTCCATTCTCCAAATGTTATCTTGGATTTCCTGGGGATACTGTCATGTACATGTGGCATTTCAGTATCAGTAGGCTACCCAGCTGGACAGCAGTAGCCTTGGCAGGCCAAGATCCTAACAGGCTGTTGCATTATTTGTTTATTAGTAACTGGGGCTGCGATCAGGAAGGAAATGTACTAATGACCTTAGGTACTAGCTCAGCATTTATATGAAAATACATAGAAAATCACAGCCAGCATGACCACACCATCTTTTTTCCTTCTAAATTGATTTAACGTCACACTAACACATCAAAGGTTTTCGGTGATGCAAGGATGGGTACAGCCTGGAGTGAAAATGGGAAAACATAGAAAACTATCTTCAGGGCTGCCAACAATGGGTTCAAACCCCCCATCTCCCAAATGTAAGCTAAAACCATGCAACCCTAACTGCACGACCAACTCTCTCATCATTCCTATATGTTTCCTCAGTTGTACTTAAGGGCTAAATGACATAAAAATAATGTAAAACTATTTATGTAAATCAATAAAAACAATATATTGAAAAGGTGGACTCAAAAAATAAAAATTCTTTCAGAAAGGTATACGGTGCTCAATACGGACCAATGATGATATTTATAACTTTTAACAGTAAAGCAACTTGTAAAAAAAAAAAAAAAAATTTTACAAAACATCATCTCTTTTCCCTCACAGGAAGTATGTGAGTGAAATGATGAGTCTCTGATAAGCCTTCCGACAATAGTATGAACTCATGCTCCACGCGTGTGAATAAGTCATTCGCTTAGATGCCATTACTTAGCAAAGGCATAGATTTATATATTACATCACGCGCCCAGGCAATTATGCAAAGCGCAATGATATTTATCAAATAATAAATTAAAATTGCCAGAATTGTCTCCAAACGGCTCCTAAAATGTATAAAAAAGGGCACTAGTCGCTTTCTTTGAAATTCTGTCACTAAATTATTAAAAAAAGACTCCGAATCCAGCTACATCTCTAGAATCAACTAGACTGATATGAACAAACACAAACATAGCATGCGAGAACGAGAGATTGACTATCGATATACAGGTTTCAATAAACATTGCACATTCGCACGCATTTTTTGTATTAATAAACGTCGATATTTCGTTTGAAAACTGCCAATGAGCGAAGGACTTCTGGCCACTGACATACAAAGCTGAAATCGTGGGATTCGAAAACAGATTTTGAAGTTCACCAAAAATTAAGCTAAAATCGGGAGTAACAATAAAGTAATCGGCAAGCGGGGAAAACTGTCGAAAATTGGGAGTCTCCTGCCTAAATCGGTAAAGTTGGCAGGTATGAGAATGGTACAGAGAAATTGGTGCCGCTCATAATAGGGAAGTGGAAGTATCCAAGCAGTTTTAAGAATGTATGTACCTTTCCATGCCAGTACAGTGCAAATACCAATACTTGGATGATGTCATCAATTTTTGAGAACTTCTTGCTATCACTTGATGCCAGAATGGCAGAGCGGCAGAGGAAAATGATATTGTTTATTGACCAATGTGCTGCGAACCCAACTGATACATCTTATTTGAGAAATGTACATGTAGTGTTTCTTCCCGCAAACTGTACAAGCCATCTCCAACCCTTGACAAGGCATCATCCCATGTGTGATGTAAAAATGCAGAAAGATACCCATGCAGAAGAGGTTGGCTTTCCTGGAAATGGGTTTATGTTAAATCCCAATATTCTATGTCATGTATTTTTTTAAAAATCTGCTTGAGAATCTGTAAATGACACCACAATTCAAAACTGTTTCCGCAAAGTGGACATCGTTCATTCAGTCACTGATGATATTTCAATGGAAATAATGGAATGCACTGATCATATAGATGAAGAATGTAGGCAGCTGGGGACAGATGAAGAGGAGGTGAATTTTGCCAGGCATGCTGAATGTGACAACAATGTTGATACCTGCAAAATGAAGACGGTAGACGCAATTCATGAACAGCTGATGATTGATAAATATAGTACCGAGCAAGAAAACAAGGGTGGAAATGGAACCGGTGAGATCTGAGAATGATATAGGCTATCTACACTTTCTGAAAATGTGATGAGTATTTTTTTTTTTTTTTTTTTGCTAGGGGCTTTACGTCGCACCGACACAGATAGGTCTTATGGCGACGATGGGATAGGAAAGGCCTAGGAGTTGGAAGGAAGCGGCCGTGGCCTTAATTAAGGTACAGCCCCAGCAATTGCCTGGTGTGAAAATGGGAAACCACGGTAAACCATTTTCAGGGCTGCCGATAGTGGGATTCGAACCTACTATCTCCCGGATGCAAGCTCACAGCAAATGCACATTTTAAACAAATGGATTGCCGTTACATATCGACTGTAATGTGTGTGGGGTTTTTCCTGACTTTTATGACAATCTGATATAACGACAATCCGCTATAGCGAGTAAATTTTTCACCGTTATGAATTCTCACTGTAACGGCCTTCTACTGTACATAAAAGTGAATGTTTGTGTGCCAGTCTCGACTGAAAAACTACTGGACGACCTAGCTGAAAATTTCACAATTTGTTCTTATTACTCTTGGGAGGGTTTAGGAAGGGGTTTGAACAAAATCCAATGGGCAGTTTTTTATGATGAGTTATTTTATATAATTAATTTAATTGCAAAGCCGCACCACGACTGGATCTACTTGATCAACAGATTGTCACTAAGTGACACCAGCTTACGCTATATCATGATAGTCTGGTTAGAAATGCTGTATATAGGAGGATGGGAACATGCCGCCATGTATTATAAAGTACCTTTCTTACTAGGAGGATTATGACCGTGGCTGTTATTTGAAAATAGCAATCCAACATGCCGTGATCAATGTGTAGTCTACTTTCATGTCATAGGACCAACTTGGATGGGTCTGCCCAGTTTGAAGAATGTAGCTGTGTATTAGATGTGAAAATAGATTTAAGAAACTGTGAAAAATGCAGAATAGCATCAGTGGAATGACACGAGTTATCACACGCTCGTAATGAAGAACAACTGGGGATTCCCAACGAGCAAAGGGGAGTCGGTATAATCTATCTATACCTATATACAAATACACATGAAATACAGTTTTTTCTGTACATTGCTCTGAATTTAAAAAGAATGGTATTTCTGTATCGATTGTGTCCACAATAACAAGGAAATGCACTTTTCAATTTTCCATCATCTTTGTACGTATGTACGCACATCATGTGAAAATGGCTCAAGAGAATTTAATGAAAATTGGTATGTAAAGTCAGGGAAAGTGGCACTATAATCTAGGCTATAGATAATTTTATTCACACAAAGTGAAATGGTAGTTTAGGAGAAGGTCTAAAATTTAACTGTCATAGATTTATGTTATTAGTGGTACTGTTGACAAATACTGCATAACTAAAATTATACAGAATTAAATTTTCGATCATTCATGTTTTATACATTTTTATTGTACCTACTATGATAACAGAGTTATTCAAGAATTTAGATTTTTGTTGCTAATTCCATATCAACGCTCAGCCACGAGAAAACGGGTGAACAGAATTTAATGAAAAATCAGTATGTAAAGCCGGGTCCATCAGAATACCATTCGCGGAGTCACTATGACCTTTTTCTCCAGTATGTTCCTTTGCGAACATTTTAAGTCCCTCTTAGAATTCCATCTAGGTCAGGCAGGCCTTTTAACTTTCTCTATAAAGCAGACTGTTGGCAATCGAGCTACCAAGAAGAGAAGGATGGTAACAAATTTTGTTCAGTGGTTCTGAACAGTTTATCTGCAGGGTTATTCTTCATAAATTATATGAGCTTTGCAATAGTTTTTGTAGCCACTTGCTGGAACCTACTGTATTTTTGAATGTTTATTGCCTGTCATTACTTAGGAGTGCAAGAATATCTGCAACAGAATCACTTGCAACATCCTTTTCAGCAAGCTGTCATGCACTTTAAGGTCAATCAAGCTGGGGGTACAATTTATGAGCTAGTGGATAGGATACTCCTTCCAAACTGATGAAGATAACGACAGAAGAAGTGTGCTTTAGTAAATGTAGCTTTACACGCTATAGACTTCAGCTTTCCAAAAGTAAGGTCACTAAAATATTGAAGTACTGCATGATGTCATCGAAGAGCCCCAGCGAGTGATTACAGATAAGAGAAACAGCTTCACAGATTTTTTATTATTTGAGTAATTTTGGCAAGCCCATCTAACTTACGGGCTCAGCACTGAACATCTGTTATTGCTTGCCAATTAATTCAAACAGCCACAGGAAGTGACACGGTTACCAACTGCGTTCAGTTTTAATCGAGTGGCAGGTGGTAACGGCATAGCCTTCTCATTCTCCCGGAGGATGCTGTTCCTTCAATGATGCGTATCAACACCAGATACCCTTCGCAGGTAATGCTGAATGGTCAAATATGTAGAAAAATTGACACACACATTCCTATTTTAAAAAAACCCTTTTCTATTTGAAAGACAGTAACATTGTGGAAATAATATCCATAACACTCATTTTTTATTGAATATATCATGATTATGGAATGACGTGATTTGGAATTGCTATAATTTTTGCAATAATTTGCAGATATATATTGCAAAATTTATGAATTTTTATGAAAGAATTTAGATTTTCCGTGTATAAAATTAGTTTTAAGACACACACGGCGTACATTGTTAATACTGAAAAATCACACCCCTTATCATTAATACCACTGAACAAATTTTACATACTGAATAGCACCATAGATTTTGAAATATAACTCACCAGTGTCAAGTCCAACATCACATTCCACAACTTGTGTTCCTTAATTTCTTTCCAATCAGCCAAATAATGGTACAAAGTTCCTGAGCACAGTTCCATCTGGACGAACAGGTGGCCACCTTCTTCCCAAGCATGAACACACTGCACAATATGTTCGTTGCAGGAGATCTTCATATGCCTCCCGACAACCTCCAACAATCTTTGTCTAAAATATAACAATGTAACTACATTAATAAAACTAAATGCATGTAACTACATTAATAAAACTAAATGAATAACACATCTAGAACATGTTTACACTTCACTTATAAGACAATAGCAGTCGACTGACCACCCTTCAAATGACAAAAGATGATTTGTCTATATTTAGGCTGTAGTCCAAAAATGCACATGAAAAATCCTTCTCAGCTTGCGAATGTGTCAAATTAATATTGAAGGTACATGTAATACAATGAGTGAATTGCTTTCTAAAATACCTGGCAATCTTCCAGTGACTGGGACAATCCACCACAGTACTGCAATCTACACCTGTACGAATTGCATTTAGTACTTGGCTTATTAAAACAGTGACTGATGACATGAATTTAGTATCCACTGATATTTCAGGTATTAAAGTAGTAAATGTGTACAAACCACCAGCAGTGCCTTGGCCAAAGGAAGAACGGTTCCTCTCCAACCACCCATCTGTATGTGTTGGAGATTTCGATAGTCACCATCCGTACTGGAAATACAATGACGACACGGATGAATTTGGCTCCCAATTAATGACTTAGGCTGAGGCTAATGGCCCCACGAAGTCTGCACCGTTTTAAATGCTTTTATCCACGAGTTTGATAAGATTATGTGAAATCCAGTACAGGTTGTTTTCATAGGTTTCAGGAAAGATATGGCATTTCCCACAAGATTAAAAATGGTGCAAATAACGAGGCCCCAAAGGAAGTTGCACCTTAATGGCGGCTGGAGACCACACCAGCTGCCTTGAAAAAATATTTGCCAGGGGACATTTATAGTGCACATGAGACTGCATTATTCTACAAATTAATGCCAAATTAAACTTCTGAGTCAAAGGGAAATAAGTGCTTTTGGGGCAAAAGTTCAAAAGTACAGATAACTGCTCTTTTGTGAACAAACACCATGGTGATGGAAAAACTGAAGCCTCTCATGACTGGGAAGTTTGGGAAGCCAACGTGCTTCAAGCGGGTGCAAGATCTACCCTGTGAATATAGGCATGACACTACGGCATGGATGACAACAGTGACATTCGAAGGGTAATTGTTGTGCCAGGAACATCGGATGAAGCCCGAAAAGAGAATTCTTTTCATCATAGATAATTGCTCGTCTCATAATTGTGTGCTTTGCTATTTGGAGCATGTGAAAGTGTTATTCTTACCTCCAAATACTTGGCATATGCTGTGTAATACTGCCTCTGAGAGAGACATCAATAAAAAATATTGGAAGCAATGCAGATGTTCAATGCTGCAGGGATATCACTGAAACACTTTCATCACGTTTTTTTTTTTTCCAATCTCACTTAAATTGTGAACGTCGCTATCATTTCCAACATTAGCAATATCTTCATCACTCAACTATTGAAAGTCTTGTACACACTAGTCACTCAAAAACCATTCAGTTAAGTTATCCTCGTCACATTCTTCGAACCCTTCAGCTTTCTTAACATGAGCAAGAATTTCTTGAGAACTGTCATCTTCGCGAATATCCTGTTCTATTTACAGTACAATTTTCCTCCATGAGCGCGATATGGTGCAGGATTTTACTTTTCCCCATGCGTTATTTTATATTTTTCATATTTGTTCTCTTGTGTTTTTCACACCTTTTAATACTTTCCTCTCATCTTTAGAAATGGTAGAATGGCCTACAGTTTTCATTGTACCTGCAGATACACAACATAAAATGCCCTCATGTTGGAAAAAATCATATCTAGTGTTTACATATCCCTGTTGGATAGTTTTTATTCGTACATTCATTAGTATGTTTTTTGCTTAACACGTTCTTTTCCCCTGTCCCCTGTAGAAACGTCTAACAAGGTTTCACTGTATTTCAGTATAACAAAATTTCACTTTAACAAATTAATTTCTGAGGTCCCCGAAATTTTGTTATACTGGTATGTTACTGTATCCTGAAATGATGAATGAGTGAAATAACATTATCGTAAGTATAGCCTGTAAGATATTATTTTCTTTGTGAGGGAGGACTGAACAAATGATCAGATGAAGTCGGAGTTGAGAACACCTTCATTAGCTAACAAACCATAGACTAGGGGACATTTGTATGGAGTAATATGCTGAAGGTAGGATGGGAGGATCGGATCGCAAATGAAGAGACAATGAATCGAAGTGGTGAGAGAATTGATTTGGCAAAATTTAACTAGAAGAAAAAGGAGACTGATAGGATACATTTTGAGAAACTCACAACTTGTTCTATTAGTTTTTTTAGAGAAATGTAGTGGGGTAAGAATAGCAGGGGTAACTAAAGCATAATAAAAAACACTAACAGATTAGAGTAGATGTTGAAATGCAGTAGTTACATAGAAATGAAAAAGCACAGGATAGGATGACATTGAGGGTTGCATCAAACCAGTCTAAGGACTCACAGCTAAAATAACTCCAGGAAGCAAAACTAAGCAATCCAACAACTCATTCCACAGCAAAATTTTGAATGAAACACAGAATACCAATTTTTAAAAAACTTACCTATGCAACTGATCCCTGAATGGCCTTTTGTACTTCTTAACTGCATACCATTTCCTGTCATCTTTGCACAAGGCCTTGTACACAACACCATAAGAACCCTCTCCCAGTAGCGTGACTTCATCAAAACATTGCTCGAGATATGGAATTCCGATAGCCTTATTGTAAGCTGGGCTAAGAGTAGAAACTGTATAGTTAGTTAAGGCATCACATACGGAAAATGTATCTAATAAAACAGGCAACACAACAATGAAGTAAGCCATGATAGATCAGAAAAAAAGACAGCACTTTTCTATATCAGTCTTATATCACCATAAAATTCCTTCAAACTTCTTTCTATTCAGTGAGCAAAACTGCATTTTTTAAATATGAGAGGTGGTAGAGAAGTACTGTACTGCTTTTAAATCCCTCAACTTTGGGCACATTGCTTATGAATTTAGTTCCACTGTATTGCACAGGTGACACAAAAGCCTGATCTTCGAATACAGCTCAATCCAAGTCAGTTCCTTGGAATTTTAGTGAATCCCTATTTCAGGAATATTCAGAGTTAACGAACAATGAGCATCTGAGTGCAAAAGGAGCTAGATAAGCATGAGTGACAAAAGGAGCTAGATAACAACAATTATAAATGAATCATTAATACACACATGGTAGTTATCCTCCATTTGTGAACATTTAAGATGATGAAAAATCAGTTTGGCCATTAAATAAGCAGCCAATCTTTTGCTGTTTACATATTTGCTTTATTAATTTACTAGCACTTTCTGCGTTTTTTCCCGTGCTGAAGTCAGAGTTAGATTTCCGTACCATTAGTAACAATAGTGAACAGCCCAATAATAATTTACCCCTGATCATCCTCTCTGTAAAATTTCATCTCTCCCCTCAGCCTCTACATCAGAGGTGCTCTGATGGATGCCCACTGAGGCTAGCCCAGTGCGGCTGGGCTGGCCTGGTGCAAATGCGGGCAGCTTACGTATCAAGCATACATCATAGAGAAACAAGAGAGCGGACACACTTTGGAGGGAAGGGAAGGAGCACTGACGTTCGATTGTGATAAGGAAGCTCTCCTCCGTTACTCACCAAAATGCTGATCGCGGTACAATATTTAAAGTAAAGCACTATAATCGCAAAAAACAGACCTTTTCAAGAAATCATGGTTTGATTTATAATGAGCCCGATATAAACAGTCAGTTTCATTTTGTTATATTTATTCATTCGAAGAAAACTGACTCGTTATAATTTTCGTGTTACAATCTACAAAGGTACACGATTTAGGCGTATAAGCTACGATTTACAATTCCTTGGATGGGCATGACAGTATTTCCACTTTAAAAAAGTAAATTTCCTGTTATTCATCAAGCAAAAAGAAATATAATTACATAATTCAACAAGTTTACAGTTTGATTTTGCAGTGTTGTGTAACTATCCCTTTTCACTGAATTTTTGAAAATAGTATTTTAAATTTAACAGGCGTCTGACGATAACAGCTAGCCTCTAAATGGCGAGAGAACCGTATTTAATACAATATTGATTGGCTGGAGGAAATACTTAAAAAACTGTGAACACAGACGTTCTATTTGTCACGCTTCTGGAAACGGAGTGAAGTTTTGAAAAATCTGTTGCATTTCTTCACGGAAAATATAAGTATAGCAAGGATGTCCCCTTTCCTCCAGCCCTATTTTTGTTATATGCCTTTCTCCTTTATGTTATTTTAGCTGACGATGACCTCTAGGCTATGTCAAAACATGTCCTATACAGCTTTTGAAACTACTATGTAGCTTTTTAAACAGACCATTTATTAAATGGCAAACGTGTATTGAACAGGTGGACTTACACAATCAATTCTTTTAGAATTTCATCTTAGATATTTAAAGTCAATACAGAACCGGAATGAAGTTCATTACTTGTAATACAGCAAATTAAAACTCATCCAGAATTATCGAACACTAGCTATAAACATGCATATGTACGTAATATTAATTACACCCCTAAACCACAAAAAGATGGATTACGGAACGCTGTTCTTCCTTGGTGCAAACAGAGAGTGGTGCGGCCATCTTTACATCCCAACAACGAAAGCTGTACTGATTTGATAATGCTGAAACCTATCACAGACGTAGACAACGGTGTTATCTAGCGGCTGGTGATCACACAGCGTCATAGAGCCAACCTAAAGACAGAGCAAAACTGCAGATACTTATTGACTTGCCATCGTATTATACAGATATACTTCATTTTTGACTGAATATTACAGTTTATAGTAGTAATTTGTAACAACAAAAAATAAATTTAAATGAATGTGCAAACAAAAATACTTCAATAAGTATGATTTTAATCCACATTAGATGTATGACTTACAGTATCTCTCAAACATTGATGCTTTCACAGCTTTATGTTAAAATTAATCATTTAATACACATTTAACGTTCACAAGTTAAAATTAGTTTGGTCTAAAAACAACTGATACTGGCCGACTGAGAGGTAGTGCCATCCTCACAACAAAAATTAATGAGAGAATTCTAGGCACATAAGCTCAATGCTGGTTTCTACACGAGATTGGAAAACTTCTTACCGAACTGTGAGGTTAAGAAGTTAATTGTAACTGAGTTTTTATACAGGCATTATAGGTGGAGGCACCTGTTTATCGCACAGAACGAAATCCGAAATTTTTGCGAAATTTAGGAAATTTGGCTGAAAACGCGAAACTAGTTACGTTAAAGAAAAATCACGAAATTATTGACGAAATCATGTGCAATCACTCTTTGATCAAAGAAGCATCATTTACAACATTCTGATGAACTCTCATCTTTCTTTCTTTCTTAATATGTTTACCCTGCAGCGTTGGTTTTCCCTCGGACTCAGCGAGGGATCCCACCTCTACCGCCTCAAGGGCAGTGTCCAGGAGCATGAGACATTGGGTCGGGGATACAACTGGGAAGGATGACCAGTACCTTGTCCAGGCAGCCTCACCTCCTATGCTGAAGAGGGGCCTTGGTGGGGGATGGGAAGATTGGAAGGGATAGACATGGAAGAGGGAAGGAATCAGCCTTATGTTAGGTACCATCCCCGTATTTGTGTGGAGGATAAATGGGAAACCACGGAAAACCACTTCCAGGATGGCTGAGGTGGGAATCGAACCAACCTCCACTCATTTGACCTCCCGAGGCTGAGCGGACCCCGTACCAGCCCTCGTACCACTTTCCAAATTTCGTGGCAGTTGGGAATCGAACCCAGGCCTCCAGGGGGTGGCAGCTAATCACACTAACCACTGCACCACAGAGGCGAATGAACTCTCATATAATAAACACAATTCCCATTTTACAAGAATTTTTAACATCAGGATATCTTGAACCATACACAGTGTTTAGGGATATAGTTGGTAGTTCATGTACAACAGGCAAAGATATTGATGCGACTTTCTTCTTTCCCCGGTCTGAGAATATGAGTATTTTGTTGAAGCTGCAGTGAAGGCTTTATGGATCCTAGTCAGTATTATTGATAGTGAGAGATCATTTTCAAAATATTGTAATACAATGTCTGACAGGAGAACAGATCTGACCCCGAGTAATAATGAAACTCATGGCATCTCTCTCTTTTTCAGACTGATGTGTAAATTATATACGTGAGGTGGGCCCTACTGGTTAAAGTGGTGGGATAACATTTTTACATACATACGTGCTTTCGCATATGTAATGTGTGTTTTGATAAAACGAATAACGCTCATGTTCCATGTTGGTATGTAAAAATAAAATACAATATTTTACTGCAAATATGCTATCAACTATCTTTTGGTTTAGCTTTTACTGCTGAAAACTGGAAATAATATTTAGCGACATTGACGAAATGGAATAAAAGTAGCGAAAAATATACCTTTTTAATCATGACGAAATTAGACAAAAACATTTCACCAGAAACAGGTGCCTGTAAATATAGACAATGTATGCCGACTCATTGGCTGAATGGTCAGCGTTGAAACCTTCGGTTCAGAACGTCCCGGGTTCGATTCCCGGCCGAGTCGGGAATTTTAATTGCCTCTGATTAATTCTTCTGGCCCAAGGACTGGGTGTCTGTGCTTGTCACAACATTTTCCTCTTCATATTCAAACAACACACTACATTACCAACCACCACAGAAACACGCAACAGTGATTACATCCCTCCATATAGGGTTGGCGTCAGGAAGGGTATCTGACCGTAAAACAGGGCCAAATTCCCATGCGACACAGTTCGCACCCACGACCCTACAGGTGTGGGAAAAGCAGTAGAAAAATAAGAAGATTATAAGCAATGTATAACGCAAAATGGTGCAAATTTTCTACTGAAGGAAATTATGAATATAAATGTCCAGCCATTTTGTTCTTCGTAATATCACACTATTATAATTTGCATTTGGCAGACTTGTCTCAAAACTGGTCATAATGTTTACCAAGAGAGAGGAATGCAAACAAATGAAAAAGACAGACTTGTTGATGTTTAGCCGGAATAAAAATGCACATGGAAAGCACCAAAAGGAAGTCCATTTGAATTTGGCAGAGAAGGTAATAACGAAAAGAAGAAGGAAAAAAACCCTGACAATCGTACATATTTTCGTACAGAATAATTTCTGAAGAACCTGCATAATAAATGATGTGAACATGAATGAATAACAGTTTTCTTCTACCAAATACTGCTCTTCAGATTGTCATATTAATATTTCTAACCACTCTTTATCCCGGAGTGCTTGAGACATTGCGGAGTAAGCAAGAGAGCTCGAGGAAGAGGGATAAAAGATTGGCTGTTGCTGAAATACACAACCCTTTAACGTTCGAAATTATCCATTTCTGACTTGAAGACTACTTACTACCTTAACCTCTCAAGTGGTAATTACGGAATAAATCGTCATAGCCGCATGGCTTCCTAAGTGGCCATGACGGAATAACTCGTCATCACATTGCAAATGTTTTCGGCGATGGGTATGACGACTTATTCCGTCGTATGATCCGAGATCGCTTTCCTTTATGCGTGTATGTTAGTTTCGAGCATTATCTACAGCAGCAGCAGTACTCTCCTAAAACCATGTGTCCGGGCGAAATGCTTTTGTTCCGCGCGCAGCTGGCGGCCAGGCTGCTGAGATACATATTCTGTACTTTTGAACCTGATAAAAATACTATACTACACAAGAGTATCGCACTATATGTTACTTCCCAGTACCTTATGGAAAACGTGCCACTGTGTTAATAGTTCCACGAAAGAAATGTACAGCTTGACAAGTTAAGATAACAGTACTCTCATGTTAGTTCTGAGTACCAATTTTGTTATGCATGGTCCTATCTAGAGCCTCAACCGAAGTTTTGAGTGACATTGTAGCCTCACGCTATACTACTAATGAACAATTTTGAATTAAATTGTCTGTGTTACCTTATTTTGAAATATTATATACACCTACATCACTGCTAACTTTCAGAGGAAGCTTAAATGTTGCAAGAGCTGTTGTTCCCCTTTCCAAAAGAGTGGCTGCAATTCCAGATGATGCAATGGCAAGAGCAATATTCCCACCACACCTCACTTTGGCAGGGAACATATTAATCAAAAACGTTTGGCCTGTGCCTCTAGGGGCATTGAGAAAAAACATTTAACTTCCTTCTTTGTGATGCCACAAATGATGGTGTAATAAGCTTTTTTCTGATCGGGTTTCAGACAGTGTTCTTCTTGAGCAGTGGTTTGCAGAAGCTGAAAACCATCTGTACCATCTCCCCGAAGTACTTATTATTGTTTGGCTTTAAGTTATTGTTATCTGGGAAAGGAAGTCTAAACTCACAGATCGATTTACTTGCAAGTGATTGTACTATTCTGTTGACTTCAGCCAGCCTTCATCAAACAAATTTTGGTCATAGTTTAATTGTTCTAATCCTAGCTCTCAGTTTTTGGTTCAATGTGTCTTCAGACATGCTCACCCGGTGATTATACCAAAGACCCAATATGTCAGGAACTTGGCAAAAGATAATGGAAAACAAAGATCGAATTCATCTTACCAAACTACAAACATCAGCTTCTGATAATGTGTTTTCCTAGCACAACCCTCTTCCAGCAATCCCTTAACTCTGCATGCTTCTTGAAATGTGTCAGAAGTTATTCCTTCCACACATCTTAAAATATTAATTAATTTATAAATACTGAAATATTGTATGTATTTTATCTGTACTAAAATACTGCAAGTACCTGAGCTTTAGAACACATGACTCCTCATTGTAATTCTTCATAAATTTTTGAACTAGATTTATGCTCAAAGCACTGGCCTTGTTGAATGGGTTTTAAGGTTTAATTTTTTTCCAGTATTCTTTTTCGGGAAGCTTTGAAATGAATTGAGTTTTTGTCCTTGTAAATATGCTAAAGAAATATTCTCACAGTCAGCAGTGCTATGTGGAAATAATAAAATACAAAGCATTACGTAAAAAGATCCTGTCACATTTAAGAACACCACCAGCTAATTGCATCAGTCTTGCCAGTGCCCACCGGACATCAATTCTCTCCAGCTACTTAAAGAATGAGGAAAAACATGGGATTTTCAAAAACTACAGGAATACAGTACTAAATTTGCTTTCAAAATTGGGAGATAAGTCTCTGCAATCAGGGGAGAGGGAGTACTAAAAATAGGGAGACTCCCGCTTAAATCGGGGAGTTGGCACATCTGGACGTAGGACCTCCAACCACATGAACCATGTGCACACTAATCTACAATTACAGAAGGCACATTTGTAGCAGACAGAAAGTAGGAAGATGGTCCTGTCAAACCGACAGTCTTCTTTGGTGAAATTCATAACACTGCAGCAAGCATGGAGTCATGTTTATCACAATTTATTTGAAAGTTAAATTGTGTAGATAACATCTCTATATGGTACTCATTCAATAGACAATAGTAGCTGGGAAATCATCTAGAGAAGAGTCCCTTACACAAGTCAAGAACAACGAACAATTTAAAGAAATCAGATGAACAGGTTTTTAAACGTGTGCCCTATTACATAAAAACATACGTAAGAACTAAAAATGACAGATGATATAAGTGCCATCAGTGTTTTGGTATCTTTTAAACTCCATCTTCACCTAACCAAAAACATTTAAAAAAAAAATTATCTAGGAAAAAGATCAGAAATGTAGCTAATATGTTCAACCAGTAGGTATCATATTCATGCACAAGGATGAATGATACTCCAAACATAGACATCAACGTCTGCAGAAACCAGTGTAAGTTGCACTTAGGTGGTGGTTTATTTCTGCCAGTACACAACGGTATGCAGTACTGGCACTTTGTGTTTCATAGGCTTCATAGTTTGGTAATGCAGCTGGAAACAGGAAGTTGTGCTCACTTCTGACTGTTCGCCAGTGCCAGATAACCAGATCCAGTTAATTTTTTTTTCTAGTTATTTATGTAGTTACCTTATGTCAATTAAAAATAAGTAGAAATTGTCAAATCTATTTGTGATCCTGTAAAACACAGAACTAGCACCAAAAATAGAGGTGATGAAAAGGACCACGAAGAACAAGGATCCACAGTGTCAAAAGGAAGCAGATACTAATACGGTATTTACTCACCTATCACACCCCCTTTTTCCCATTTTTATAGCCGCAAAAAGTAGGGGGGGAGGGGGTCTCGAATATACGATAACCTCCCATTTTGTGCAGTTCTGGGTTTGAGGGTGGGATGTCGAATACATGATAGCCTCCCATTTCATGTAGTGACTTCTGATTTGCACATGTATGTACGAAGGTCGATCAAATATTAACAGGATTTTTATTCATGAACATCAACAGTTGCTAGGACTGGCCCCGCGCCTCTGCTATGCTGAGGCAGGACCATTAGGAGTGGGGAGAACATGCTGTTAGATATTTCCTGTCGTTTCGTCAGTAACGTTCACAATGTCGGAGCAACAGGTGCACCCCTCCACTGCGCAACGTATAATTATAACATTTCTTGCTCGTGAAGGAGTTACAGCGGTGGATATCTGCCAGTGATTAACTGCACAGTTCGGTGATCAAACATTGTCAAGGATGCGTGTCTCTGCCTGGCATAAAAAGTTCAAGGAAAGACGTGAACGTGTAGAAAATCAGCAACACGATCGCCGTCTCGGGACCAGCAGCTGTCAAGCTATCATCACAAACAACCTACAGTTCCGTAAAGTGTGTTCCAGATGGGTCCCTCGCCTTTTGACCGAAAATCTGAAATTGAGACGTTTCGAGGTCTGTCAGAGGCTTACAGTAAGGTTTGCGGAAGGGGATGCATTTTTGAGTCGGATCGTTACCTGCAATGAAACACAGGTCCACCACTTCACTTCCGAATTCAAACAAGCCAGTAAGAAGTAGCGGAGGAAAGGGGAGGCAGCACCAGTGAAAGCCATGACTCGACTGTCAGCTGGCAAGGTTCTTGCAACCGTTTCTTTTTTCGATCGGTGAGGCATTTTGCTGATTGCTTTTTTTGCACGAGCGACGCACAATCAATGCTGCTTACTACTGTGAGCTGTTGAACAAGGCGAGGGGTGCATATGGCCGCAAAAGACGAGACCAACCGATTCGACAGGTCATCCTCCTCAACGACAAAGCGCGGGCCCATACTGTAGGTCTAACTGTCTCCAAGCTACAGAAAATGCACTGGACTACACTTGATCCTCCTCCTTACAGACCGTACTTATTGTCCTGTGATTTCCATTTGTTCGGACCACTTAAAGAAGCTCTAGGAGGGCAACGATTTGAAGATGACAAGAGTGTGGAAGACTTTGTGCGCAACTGGCTGGTGACATGACCCGGTTCTTTTTACAACGAGGGCATCAAAAAGCTGCCCATACGCTGTGACAAATGCATTTCCAAAGCAGGAAACTAAGTGGAAAAATAAACTGTAAGTGCCTTGTGTTTTTCAATAAATTAATTTATATAAAAAATAAAAATCCTGTTTATATTTCATACCCCCTCGTATTCTACACTATTTTTCAACAAATTTATGATTGTATTCTGGACCTTACTGGCTTCCTTCATTGGAAGCAAGTATTTCTAAACAAAATTAAATAAATAAATGGTGAACATATGACTTTTAGGCTCACATAAGCCTATATTGTAAATATAAATCTGTTTTATTAACTCATATATCACATAATTCGTTTAATCTCATCAACTATTCGAATGAGATTGACCTCAAGAAGGGCATCTGGTATCACCCCCCCCCCCCGTTTTTCCGTTTTTATAGCCGCTCACTATGAAGATTCATCTAACTTCATACTCCAACCCCATAGAGAAAAGGGATAAGATTTGGACATATGGTTTTCTTTATCGTATTATGCAATATAAATACAAAAGAACAAAAAAGAACTTAATGGCCAATCATTTGCCTCTTGACAGTTGAGCAGGAGTAGTACAGATTAAACCTAATTACTGCTTTAATTTGAATTGCTCCCAACTTCCCTGCTAACGGCTTTGTTGTCATCCCAAATGACGTCGACTTCACTGCCATCAAGAGCATTCCGGATCCCAGTCTATTAGAAACTTTCAAAAAAAGTTTTGTTCCTCTTTACAGAATCCAAACAGTAAGAATCTATTTGCAAATGGTTTCTAGAAATGGTGTTTGTATTTTCCCAGTTGAAGTATGTAAAGAAGAAGCCACCCCTACCACATAAATTCATGCTGTAGAAAGCATACCACCCCACCTGGTGACTGCTAGCAAATGTTACGAATTGGTTGTACTCTACATGTACTACATAGTGATTGAAAGCATTCTTCGGATAACTGCGGCTGTGGAAAGCCAGGCCTTTACTTTTAAGTGTATTTCATGCCTGTTCTCCAGATTTATCACATCAGAATTTACCTAAACAGCTGTAATTGAGACAGAGAGATCACATTGTTTAGAGGTATGCTATCTCTAAGTGTCCGAAGTGCTTGCAGTTCCACAACGATAAAAACATTAATAAATAACAGGAAAGCTTGTCATATTTGTAGATACCTATGTATGGAGGTAATGCGTTTTAATACCATAATGTTTAATTTTCTTCCGTTCGTAGTCAAACGTTTTTATTAATGCATAGCATAATTTGTTTGGCATCTCCAAAAGCCATAAAAGTAGTTAGCAGGTCGTAAATCTAATGATAATATGATTATTTGTCAGGTAAGTTGACGACTAAAACAATCGTTACGACTGGATTGTTCTTTTTAATCACATATTCAACCTACTTCTCCAAAAATACCCGTATTAGACTGAGTTAAGAGATACTTAACGATCACTTTGTTATCAATCTCACCCACTATACTAATAGCAACAACCGTATTTCTTAACTCATCCCAAGGCGGCGCAGCTCTTTTTAGGCATGCCCCCCAATGAAGTTGAGCTGCATGTACAATTTTACACATTCTTAAATCTCTAGCAGTACCCGAGAATGGCAACTAATTGTGCTAACCATTACACTGCGGATATTCTTAATTGCAAAACACAAACATATCACATGACTGATTTGTTCTTGCAAAGTGCGGGTCGGACATACAATACTGTTTCCCTATCTGTGCAACATCATCAGAGTCGGAGTACACTAGATAAGCGGACAGACAGATAGGACACATACGTACCGCATGACTCTGATGCGTGTTTTCATCGCACAGGTCGGACAGACCAAACTATTGACCAATTTGTGAGAGATCACCGGAGATATAGTATGGCCTGTACCAGCTTAAAAGCGGAATCATTATCCTCTGGCGAATTATGGTAGGGGGGGATCTTACGCACGAGCTTTATTTTTTTCATTTTCTTTCTCTTGAAAAGCCACGGGCATCTAATACACAAGGAAATAGAGTAATGATTACCCAGGGTATATCAGAGTGTGTGTTAGAAGTGTGGAAGTTGCTGTAATTGCACCTATATGGTGAGTACCAGCAACTTTTCTCCAAGAAAAAGAGCACTGCACTTAGGTATATTTTCACTCTTTCTTTTTTTTTTTTTTTTTGCTATTTGTTTTACGTCGCACCGACACAGATAATTTTCATTCTTTCAACACCACCATATTACTGTAAATTCTAACTCTGTCGCAAACAGGCCCAATAAAATTTAACTCACACTTCCAATCTAGTCCTTGAATGTGACAGCACTGCGAACAGTCCTAGTCACCAATAACAAGTGTGTCCTGATAACAAGGCCACCCTGAATGTTCAAAAAGGGGTATTTGTAATTCTTTAGAGCAGTGCTAATTACTTAGTAGTGCAAATGGCACAATCATAGAAAGAATATCTTCCAATGGAAAAATATGTCTCGCTCATAGTAGACAAAAAGATGCATAAGAATGTACATTAATTACATACTTTCCCTTTGAGTATTATCACAAACAGAACTTCACCTTTCACAAAGAATGGCAGAAGAAAAATAGCAAAGGATACAAATGATATCTCTGGCTGACAGCACTGGGAGAGCATATGGTGAAAATTCATTCGACAATCTTAAGCTGTCTTTGCGAGGCTTACGGGGAACACGTGTTCTTGAAGCTAACTGGAAAAGAAGATGCATAAATCCACATTAAATAGAGATATGATATACAAAACAAAACATTTCAAAGAACAAATACTGTATATCACATGGGACATTTAATTATTAGCTCAACAGGCAGACACAAAATAACTAGCATTAGATTACTGAATTGCATTTCTCTACTCCCAAATACAAGTTATAAGGCATCCAATCTTATCACCAACGAAGGGGCTACTGACCTCAAAGTCAGGTTGTTCAAAACTGCACTCATCATCATCTCTAAGGATTACTATACAAATGTAATGATTTAACCCTAAACATTCTGCAGTGTTGAAAAAGGAGTTACAATTATTCTTGGCTATAGTTCCGTTTTTATAAGTTTCGACTTGACAGTTAGCCGGAAGTCAGCCGGTGGTGCCAAATTGCCATGAATACAAACAGCTGATTTATGATACACAACACGAACAGAAATGTAAATACTGGAATATAAGTCCATAATCGGTTATTCTTTGTAGCAACATACATCATTCACGTAAGATCAATAATGCACAACTCATTTAGGATAAGACTACAAGATAAAAATATGTCAATGCTCGAACAGATAAACCGTGAGAAAATTAAATTAAATTTCTACTCACCATGTAGAAGATCTCGCGTTGCTGTTAGATTCAGTTTCCTGTAACGAAGGAAATAATCCTACAACGCGAATATACCATTCATTTCTCAGTCACTATCGGCATTGTCATCGTCTGCTGAGGTTTCACTCTCGCTTGACCCTAAAGAGATAATAAAGTCTTCAACATAATCGTCTGAACTACTTTATGCCCGTTCCTTCTGGCTATCCACCACATAAACAGGGTACTGGGGCTGGTTTTGTTTCAAGAGATGCATAAGATGACCCTTCCCCATGTCATCGCGAACCGAAATATTGTGCTCCTTCAACCACTTATCAACTCATTCCTTCTAGCCGTCATTGTTGGTGCTTTGTCAAGAATGACTCTCTAACATTACAAACAATTTCCCGGGCCCGGCTCCTTAGTGGAATACCTCGTCCGAAGGGCTTTCTTCTCTTGGGAGCTTCATCCTTAAACGTAGGCATCGACATGACAGAACATCAAATTCACACACGGGCCTAAAATTAACCTACTATATAACTACCGAACGAAATGTTAAACTAAGCTACTATATAAAATAGATCAGCTGTTAGACACTATTTACTACAATATAACACGCTATACTATTAAAAATTCTAAACAATACATTTATAAACTCTAAACTGCAAAATATAAACGAACAACAACCTAGCACAAAGACCGCGAAAAGAACTGAGCTCAATACAACACACAGCTGATAGCACGTGGTTACAGTAAACAACAAATCGACAACACTGCTAACCGCAACTGGAGTCTAACGCGCTCTATCGGAGGGACCGGCTGTCTACGATTGGCTGTTGATGAATTCACTCACCCTCCGCCAAAAGGCAACGCTCAAACGTCAAGTCGAAACTCATAATAACTGAACTATAATTATTTTAAAAATCGTCACAAGGCCTTCTCCAGGCAAGCACTGGGGTTCTTACTCAAATTCCTTAATAACAACATCAGTTTTTTCATATATTCTATTTTTCGGAGATGCAGAGGTGCCGGAATTCTGTCCTGCAGGAATTCTTTTATGTGCCAGTAATCTACCAACATGAGGCTGACAAATTTGAGCACCTTCAAATACTACAGAACTGAGCGAGGATTGAACCTGCCAAGTTCGGTTCAGGAGGCCAGCGGTCTACCGTCCGAGCTATACCTACAACATCAGAGGACACGGAACATCGCATAGAGGCAGCCTGTGGTAGGATTACATCAGACATACTGCGCCGTGTTAGCCATTCATTATGCAGCCGATTATAAGGGTATGTGGAAAATTATGGTCAACACTCTGAACATTTAATCTGTAACTGAATGTGTACAATTCTCTGACAATTGTTTTCAATATAATACAGAATCTTTAGAAGAACAAAGTTATTTCGTAATAAAATGATGACATGTGCATGTAATGCGCTGTTTATTTCTTAACAAAACCATTCATACGACTAAGTTATATAATCACTGTTCTCCCTTCATCCCATTTTTTCCAATAAAGAATTTTTTTACAACTGGCTTTATGTTGCACCGACACATATAGGTCTTATGGCGACGACGGGATAGGAAAGGACTAAAAATGGGAAGGAAGCGGCCGTGGCCTTAATTAAGGTACAGTCCCAGCCAGCATTTCCCTGGTGTGAAAATGGGAAAGCACGGAAAACTATCTTAAGGACTGCCGACAGTGGGGTTTGAAGACACTATCTCCAGAATACTGCATAATGGCCACACTTAAGTGACTGCAGCTATCGAGCTCGGTAATACAGGATTGAACTGCTGAGGAGTGTATCTCAAATGTCAACTTCACAACACAATTACTCAGGATTAAATGAACATATTACATTGTAACAAATGACACTATTCTCTTCTTCCCTGCTTTCAATTATCCGAAATATAACAGGGGAATGAGCCCACCTAGTTGCCATCATTGTTAAGGTGTCAGGTCTATATGGTCTAACACCGTGGTTAGCCGGTTCGAGTCCTGTTGGTCGAAAACAAGTTCACCATCAGAATGTTGGCTGGCAGGGTAGGAGGTGGTGGTTTACAATTTCTAATCACTAGATTGCATGCAAAAATCCTGGATTCAATTCCGAACCACTCCACAGTGTTCAAATGGAGTCAGGGTATGTGACATTGTTGATGGCGATTCATCTGTCGGATGGCGACATTAACCCTTGAGCAGACCCCTTGGTGATATTCAACAGGAGTAAGCTATATGCCGGCACTGGTTTTCACCCTCTCCCTCCCTGCTATCATATATCACGTCATTCAGTTCATCTCATTAACTCCTCTGATGAGGAGCATCGAGTTGTAGAAACTCTCTACGAAGATTCACCTTACTTCATACCGGACCCCATAGAGAAACAAACATAATAGCGGAATGCAAGTTTGTGTTGAAAATTATGCTTCCGTACATTTTTTAAATTAATTGTATCCACTAATTTCATGATCCCCTCCCCTACTGTTCTGTCTGGGAAAGTTGTTTTTCAAAATTTGTTGTTGTTTAAGAGACATTACAGACGGTAATGTCAGGTGACTCGCAGATATATCATCCTATACATCACTTTTTATATCCAGTATGCTCACGTATTCAACATGATATACCTTTAAAGAAACCAAAGAAAAGTCTCCAGTTCATTTGGACAACCCTTATCATTACAGATCCACATGCATAAAAACCACACGTACACGGTTTTATTTACAATTTGCTTTATGTCGCACAAATATAGGTCTTATTGATGGGGTAGGAGAAGGCAAGTAGGAAGCGACTGTGGACTTAATATACAGACCAAGCATTTGCCTGGTGTGAAAATACTACACAGGTTATCATATGGTGTTCACTTCAGGAAAGACACGGCACTAATGAGGAATTTTCTAAGCATCCAAATGAAGCAACCATATGACTAAGTTATATAATCACTGTTCTCCCTTCATCCCATTTTTTCCAATAAAGAATTTTTTTACAACTGGCTTTACGTTGCACCGACACAGATAGGTCTTATGGCGACGACGGGATAGGAAGGGGCTAAAAATTAAAGCAAAATGGCATATAATCCCATGTTACAAATTACCATAAATGAAATTACAACATAACTGATAGAACTCTACAAGTGCAGACTGCCGTCCTTAGCATTCATGTCCCATAATCCAGTGGCAGAGTAAAGATTTCTATTACATAAATACAGTATACTCTTGATTATCTGGGCGCGGATTAACGGTGCAAGTTTTTGCCTTATAGAAAATACTGTAATTCAAATTGGTAAGGTAAGGGTGTATTCTGCCCAAAGGCAGGTCCGAACCTCCGCAGAGGTGTGCCTGAGCCAGAGTTTACATGCGGTAGGGTGGCCAGTTCCTTTCCGCTCCTCCATTCCCTTACCCCCCACCAACAGCGCGTGGCAACCCATCCAAATCTTGACCACGCCCAATGTTGCTTAACTTCGGAGATCTCACGGGATCCGGTGTTTCAACACGGCTACGGACACTGGCATTCAAAATGAATACATTTGAATTTGACAGTTTAACTGAGGTTGAAGAAAAAGAAAGCAATGAAAGTGTTTCTCATTCTGTGGCTCTACAGTGTATACATACGTTGTTTTATTATATGGGTAAAAGGGGAGTTGAATATAGAGATATTATTGCTACACACAAAATACGTCTCGAAGTACGGAAGCAGATGAACAACCAATAGCAGAGAACCATTACGGACTTCTTCAGAGCACAATAATGTGTGTGAGTTATCTCTATAAATGTATTAAAGCCTACTTTATATGGTACTGTAATTTAAAATATTTTAGAAGGCATTTTTATTGCAATATACACATGCTTTTGGATTATCCGTGCCATTGACCCCAGTCATTAACCCGGATAATCGAGAGTATACTGTAAGTAAAATGAATATAGCTTATTTATGATATGGTGCACAAAGTAACTCAAAGACAGGTATTTTTTTTACAACCATCCGTTTTTATACATCGCACTGGCACAGGTAGATCTTATTGCAACGAAGGGATAGGAAAGGGCCAGGAGTAGGAAGGAAGTGACCATGGCCTTAATTAAGATACCGCCCCTGTATTTGCCTGGTGTGAAAACGGGAAACTATGGAAAACCCATCTTTAGGGCTGCCGAGAATGGGATCTGAACACATTATCTCCCGAATGCAAACTGATATCTTCACGACTCAAACTGCAAAGGCCACTTGCTCGGTAACAAGTGTTAAATCATTAGCTCATATTTGAAAGCCTTTCCTTCATACACTGAAAAGTACATTGAACAGGAAAAGGCTACAAAATATTTATTTGCCTATTTCACATAAATCTATCCCATGAGGATTTCTTCAACACAAGTTTTCACCTCAAAGTAATTTTCTCTACCCATCCCTACAATAATAGGATTAGTACTCGGTAGGATGCACAGTGATTTGGCCTGGATGCAAGTATCTTAAATCAGCATTTCTCGACCTGGTATGCATGAAAACGTCTAGATAGGGATGGAATAATAATAATTTGAACATTTGTTTAGTTTCTGTTGCGATAATCTGCACGGGTCAAATTGGTATTAGTTGGAAACGACTAGACAGAACAAAAATTATGAATGAATTGAAATCCTAATACCTACTCCATTATCCACTGGGCTGAGTGGCTCAAAGCAGTAGAAGCGCTGGCCTTCTTAGAGTAAATTACCAGAATTGATTGTGGCTAAATCCAGTGTGTTTACAGGTACTCAAATATGCCAGCCTAAGAGCCGATAGGTTTACAGGCACATAAAATAATTCCTGAAAGACAAAGCCTGACACCTCAGCATCACCAAAAATTATTGTATTATTACATTTTCCCAATGCTAAAATAAAATGGCATGAAAGGATCTACTGGAGACCAGCTTACCAGTGGTGTCAATAACTATATTATACTCCGTACGGCTCTACTTCTAAATTGACGTTTTAGCAGATTTTGGCTCTGTCTGGTGGTTATGCGCTGAAGCATAGACATCCAACCAATCCGAAGCTGCCATTCATATCGATTTATATCGGCAGAGCACGATCTCGAAACTTAGTTGCCAACTCTAATATTCACATTCACCACGTGGTTAACCTATCTCGCTCAGCGTGTTTGGTATTCGGTACGGTTCGCGATCTTTTGCATTTTCCTTCAATATTTAGTGTGTTTTTCATATTGTTGGAGGGCTCCAATGACTGAGATCAGTAGAGTGTTCCCTTTGTAGGCCATAACCTCCTTTCTGTGCCAGCCATTAGGCGTTAATGATGTGTTATTTCCTCATTCTCTTTTATTGTTAATAATATATTCTCTTATAGTGCCAGATATTGTTAGAAAGTGTAGTTCTTGTGAATTTGTTTTCAATCCATATTCATTCGTTTTTCTGAGTACTGTATTACAATTTAAAAGGGCTGTTTACCGCGGTCATATTGCATCAGCTGTTCTCGCAGGCGTAGCGCGCTGGCAACAGAGGGAAGGCGATGCTCATCTGTTTTGCGAAACTTCAATTTAGAAGTAAGGCCGTGCGGAGTATAAGTAAGGAGTGAGGTAGCAGATCTACATAGTCGCTGGCTTCTCAAAAAATTGGCCACAAGTTAAATACCAGCCAAAGCAGTGGGGTTTTGGAAATAATATTAATTATTGGTTTTCATTGAAGGGCCAATGTTACGAACTTGAGGGCCCTGAGAAGGGCCCCTAGGTGTGATTCTACTCCGTTTTCCTTGACCAGGAGGTCGTATACGACAGTTCGGTCTCATCTTATTCTGATGTTGCTCACTTAGCACCACCCGGGGGACATATGTAGGGTAATTTAAGGTTAAACCTACGGACATGAGCAACAGTGGTCCCCCACCATACCATTCAGAGGAGAGAATCTACAGTATTGTAGTAACCCAAAATACCTGGGAGTCACCCTGGACAGGTCCTTGACCTACAAGAATCACCTCTATAATGTGTCAGCCAAGATCAAGACCAGAAATAACATCCTCCAAAAGCTGGCAGGTACATCCTGGGGTGCTAACGCTCAAGTCCTGAGATCCACTGCTCTTGCACTCTCTTATTCCGTCGCTGAATATTGCTGCTCTACCTGGCTTAACAGTGCTCACAATGGATTAGTAGACACCCAGCTGAACCAAGCAATGCGTATCATTACAGGATGCATCTGACCAACTAACACATACTGGCTTCCCACCCTAAGCCACATACCACCTCCATCCCTAAGAAGATCACAGTCACTGCTTAACTTGTGGAAGAAAATTGAAAACAATCCTCTCCTCCCTATTCATTCTGACATAGCAGCTTCCCCAGCTAAACAACTGAAATCCAGACACCCTTCTTGGCGTACTGCAATGAATTTACAGGGCACCTCCTTTAATGTATCGGACGCCTGGAAAGAACAGTAGCAACAGCAATCCTCATTACCACATCATCACATCATTGAGAACCCATGCAAGTGCCCAGATGGTTTTTCTCTTCCCAGACGGCAGTGGAAGATGCTAAATCGAATTAGGACCGGCCAAGGTAGATGTGGAGCCACTCTTTTCAAATGGGGATGGAAGACATCACCGCAATGTGACTGCGGACAAGGGGAGCAAACAGTGGATCACATTGCATTTGAGTGCCCTTTGCGTGGTTACAGAGGCTCTATAGAGGACTTAAACTGTGTCTCAAATGACGCTCTTCTCTGGCTACTAAATTTTGACATGGAACTTTAGTTATGAACTTGAAATGGTAGTTGTATATATTGTATATATAATATCGTATTCATCATATGCTAAATAAATAATTAATAAATAAAATTGTTGGTTTGAGCACCAATAACTAATTTTATGGTTTTTGGGGGTGCTGAGGTGCCAAAATTTTGTTGCACAGGAGTTTTTTTACATACCAGTAAATATAAAGAGGCAGGGATGACATATTTGAAAGCATTCAAAAACAACCGAATTTGCCAACTTGCACTCAGAAAGCCAGCACCTTAACGGTCTGAGTTTTTTAAATAATAACTCGTGTCCCTGTGGTTCAATTTTAATGAAAAACTAGATGTCCTGTAGCAATGACAATAATAACAACAGTCATATAAATTACAAGCCTGATTTTGCTTTTGTAAATATATTTAATTTTTCGTAACAATAATAAAGCAAAGGTCACAAAAAAGCTATATCCAAATCAATCACCTAGACAGAATCAAAATTACAAATTTTAACTAATATAAATCTGATGCAAGAAATAATCATCATTTCATTTTACCCAGGTACAGTTAGGTTACGTCAAATAGTGTTCCTTTAGATTTTGTTCACCACTTCTTAAGTATAACCATCAGCCATCACCAATATCTGTCGCCTTATGCCATCATTAACAAAGACCATCCATCGTAATTAGAGTCTTCCTCACCTTAATTCCACTGTTTGTTTTGATATTGTCCCTTCATTCATCCTCACGAATTGTACAGCCTTTGATATAAAAACCAAGCAGACATTTCTGTACACCCATACATTTACGTTTTGGTGCAGTATGGAAGAACCAATGTGTAACCTTATATACCTCATCCTGTAGAAGTGTCTTTCATAACAAAATATTTTTTGTACTACTTGTTCGTATACATTTGTCCAATAAACTTGAATATTTTAGTAAGCGATGATAAAATGAAAAGCAGTTTTGGAAGCAGCTGATTCTAAAAGCATACACCTATTTTTACTGACAAACAGTAGATAAACGTTAATGTATTAACTACCTAAGAAATTTCTGTGTTATCGTCACCATAAAACCTATCTATGTCGGTGCGATGTAAAGCCGCTAGCAAAACAATTTTTTTTTTTAAATTCTGTGACAGTGTACTCCTTCCTTTTTCAGTATACTTGTACTCAGAGACTTCAAAATTTTCAGCCAGCACTTTCTGTGCCATGAAGTGTACAAAACATCCCTGTCTATTTCCCCCTCCCCAATTAACATTTCCATTTTTTAATTTTTTCTTTCCTCTTATTTTATGTTTTTAACTTGTAACTATATTAACATGTCTTTCATCACACTACTACTCAGAAAATTCATTTTTGCCGTATTTATATGATTTATCATGTTTTGTTACTGTCCAGGACTTGGTCATAAATGTCACAACGAGGACTAGGATTTATATATAAGAATGGCTAAATATGTAAGTTATGGGTAAATATGTAAGTTACATATGGGCTAAAAAAAATTAATACTATGGAGTGAAATAATTACTATGTTTTAAAAGGTGAAAAATACTTTTAACAATAATTATCTACAGTGAATCAAACTTTAATACTTATAAGAAGTAGTATAATTTAGTAAAAGGTTTAATGCTTAAACATGAAAGCAACAAAAATAAGGATAAAAGTCACATAAAAAGAGTAACCTTTCGATGTGAGTCACAGCGGGTTGAGTGACAGGGCCAAAGTCAGTAAGAAAGAAAGAAAGATGCATAAAGTAGAATTATTACCATATTTCATAGACATACTGTACCAGAATCCAGCTTTGAATTAATTATGCCAATAAAATAAATTCTAAATGATTTTCTGGGAAAAATAACTCTGACACCCAAAAATTAGGAAGATATTTAAAATAATATGTTAAATTTGTGATGTTTGGGACATCACTGCATGTATTAAATTATTGAACTTGCATCCAGGAGATAGTAGGTTCGAATCCCACTATCGGCAGCCCAGAAAATGGTTTTCCGTGGTTTCCCATTTTCACACCAGGCAAATGCTGGGGCTGTACCTTAATTAAGGCCACGGCCGCTTACTTCCAACTCCTAAGCCTTTCCTATCCCATCATCGCCATAAGACCTATCTGTGTCGGTGCGACGTAAAGCCCCTAGGAAAAAAAAAAATTATTGAACTATATGAATAATTCATAAGATGTATATATATATATCATCATTTCATTTCTTTGTATCACGGCTATAACGTATTCTGAACAAACAACTTATTGTGTAAAGTTTTACAACATCATTCGTATTAATAGCTTGCAGTAAATTTTCCAATAGCCGTAGTGAGGTGACCAGAGTCAGCAGGCGAATTTCAGCCCATTACCAGGAAATGTACTATGAAGAGACAGTTGAAACATTATGAACGCCTACTTTTCGAAGTTCGCTACCGGACGCTTTGTTTCCGCGGGAAAGTTCAGCCTATGTGAATGGACGTAATGAAGCAAGATGATGGATTCACAGCAATACAAAGGAGAAGGGATGAGACCTCGAATCTTACTGGACCATGTGATATGGTTGATGGAGGGAGATTTTGAAGGCTATATACTTGACGAGAAGAGCTGGAGAGGAGAATTCACATTCATACTCGTACCCTTGGAAGACACTCTTACGACGATTCTACGTCTGCACATCGGAGAAGACTTTAACTTAGTTCACTTCACATCTGAGTAGTATACTAAACTCAAAAGTTACTCTCCTTGGGACCTGTTATCTCAATGACAGAAGGTAAAGTCAACGGGAGACTGGTTTTGACAAGTATAGGGCAGGAGAGCTTTTGTTATGAATTTAATTACGCTACTGTTCCGTAATACGGAAGAATGCAAGTGTATTCTCTCCATGAACATAACCCATGGTGGATTTGCTTTTAAAATTAGGACTCATTATGACTTTATGTAAGGAGTACAGTAGGATGTGTTAACCCATTGAGCCCTGCATATTTGTTGGATTGAAACTACATTGGCGCTGGGATTATTTTGGAGGAAATATAGTGTCGCTTCATATCATGAGAAATTTCTTACTTATAAGACCATTTAGATTTAAATATACATGAAAACAAAAGGCTTTCATACCACAAACTGCGGAACAAGGAATACAGTAAAACAATTTATTTTATTAGCATCATGGGACCGTACTCTGTCCGCCTGCTGAGCTGTAACACAGTCTTCTCTCTGCACTTCCTCTTCGATTTCCACATCTATTTGATCTTCAGGAGCGTTGCTCACACTAGTACTAATATTACTACTAATTTCACTGAAAAAATTACATTCCTAATCATCATTATTTCCTAAAAGGGGTTATATATCCGTAAATATCAGTTCTATACTGGCAGCCATCTTGTTTACAAGCGAATCTCAAAGCTAGAGATAGACCACTTCAAACTAATATTACCTAGCACATTATCGATATACATTAGCAACGGAACAGTTCCGTGGTCCGGCGTTTGGTTCACCGAGATGAAGCACGGAACAGTTCCGTGGCTCGGGCCCAATGAGTTAAAGGCAGGAAAGTCATAGTACAGCTAGTGTACTATGCACAAAGCAGAAGTAGGACTGGAATCCTCAAGAGATGACGCCGCCTGTACGAGAGATCCATCAATCATCAGCTTCTACATAACAGAGTCTACAGATGGTGAGCTAATGGCATAAATTACTGCAAGTCTTCGCGCAACAGTTGAATTTCTTAGGCTCGGTTTCATCAACACATGTTAATACTTAACAAGGTGTTAAATAATTTTAACATACGATTTAAGAAAATTTGCGTTTCATCAACAACTGTTAACATTAACAAATGTTAAACTGCGTATTAAAGTTAACATCAGCCATTTCCAATGTTAAATGGCTAACATTAGCATTTAGCAACCTGTTCCAAAATGGCTGCTGTGAATCTCGCTTTCGATGCGGAATTGCTCTATTTAGATCTTTTACAAAACAATCCTGATCGAAGAAGCGTTCAGCGACGCAATAACTTTTGAAAATTTGACGGATGCGGAATTTCTTCATAGATACAGGTTATCGAAAATAGTCATTGCTAAGGTTGTTGACGAAATTCGAGTGAGGTTAGAATATCCTACGAAGAGAAACTTAACCTCTTTCTCCAATGTTGCAGTTACTGATAATATTACGATTTTTTGCTACTGGTTATTTTCACATAATGGTCGGAGACAATGCTGGAATTTCTAAAGCCACTGTTAGTAGAGTTGTTTGACGAGTCTGCAGCAATAGCATCCATGAGGAGGAGGCATATAACATTACATTCCCTTCAGTAGAAGAGCGTCAGCAAATTATCCACGACTTCTATGAAATAAGCCGTTTTCCTAGTGTTTGTTCTAGGTGCAATAGATTACACACATGAAAGAATCCAATCGCCTGGAGGAAATTGGGCCGAAATATATCTTAATCGGAAGGGATATTTCTCTATTAATGTTCAGGTGATTAATGAGCCTAACCTCCAAATCAAGGATATACTTGCTAGGTGGTCTGGTTCTGCACACGACAATACAATATTTAATAACTCCCATATCGGAGCACAGTTTGAAGTTGGACAATTAACGAAGTGATTTTGTTAGGTGACAGTGGATACCCGCTAAAAAAGTATCTGTTAACCCCATTGAAACCATCGCGGACTTTCTCCCACGCCTCGTCCTTTTGTTTTATCGTCAAGCCATCCATGCGCTTGCACTCAATAACTTATACATTTACTAATTCAATGAACAACTCTTTTTCGAAGGAGGAAAAATTAGAACTACGATTCCATTTCACTTCTCGCGCCATATGTTACAGCTGTACGCAAACAAAAGCGCATCGGAGCGCGCTGTAAAACAGCATGTTTGTACCACTGCCTCCTTGATCCGCACCAGCTCGCAATATTGGGAGAGTTAAGAGTCGATTAGTTAACATTTCACAAGAAAGGTTAGATGAAACGCAAGAAACCTAGCAAGATGTTAAAATTTTAACTCTGTATTAACTAACTACTTGTTAGTATATATTTAACATGTGTTGATGAAACCGGGCCCTAGAGTTTATTTCATTCAAATTTTGTTTTTATCCGTAAGTTCCAGTTTCGTTAATATGCCGTTACGTCACGTTTTTCATCCTAATAAATAGCTGTTTTAATTTGTATTTTCTGAAATTATTATTAATGATCCTTAACTTCCAAGCTAGTGTACTTAATGGTTAGTGTTCCGTCACCCCACCCCTGGGAGTTTTTTTTAGAGTCTCATTACGTGTTATTATTATTATTATTATTAATTATCAACTTTCGTTTTCAAGCCATAAGCTTGAAGGCTGGCGCCCATGGGATATTGTT